>NW_024724507.1:0-53059 GCF_018991925.1 Homarus americanus
TGCATTGCTTCCACTCTCATTGAATTTTTTCCCAGGTAACCTTGGAGACGTTAGTGATGAACACGGCGAAAATTTCATCAAATATAATCCATAATGGAAACAGATATCAAGACAATCCAGTCCTAACAGATGTACGACTATTGCTGGAAACTGCGAAGAGAAACAAGCTGTACAAGAGAAAAGAGAAAATTCAGAAGCACTTTTAGAACTTCATATTTTGTCATTATAAAGGATTTGAACTTATGTTTTTTGGTACAATTTTTATGAGCTTATCTGTGATAGGGTTTAAAATTGCATCTTACATGACGCGATAATGTGACTATATTTACTATTTTTTTATTCTTTACAGAAAGTAGGTCTGATGGTAGAATGAAACATCCAAACAACATTCATTAATATGAAATTAGTCATGAAAGCACAGTCACATGAGATAATCTCATCTTTGCACGACACGTGATGGAATATTAAATATTTGTACCTATTGATTTTTTATAAACCTGGTCTGATAGAACAAAACAAATATCAGATTCAAATTCAGCAATATGAAATTAGTTGTGTGAGCATGATCTCATATGTGAACCATTTTCGCTGTTAACCAGTGTTAGTGAACATTCCTGATTTTATAAGTAATGTCCCTACATTAGAATGTTATTCACATTTCCTCATAACATTCCGTTCTGAATGTAATAATACAAAACATGAACAAAAAAACATTCTCACTTCTTTCAATGTTGTTGTCACACACACTACCAACCACTACCTTGCTGTCACCGAATCGAGTATGACGATCATCCACCTGAGATACAATGGTATGAGTTAATTAAGATGTCACATATGTTGCGAGTCTGAAGTGACTAAAGAGGCCGATACGACCAGCAAGATCGTTCACAGATGCAACATGAGGAGGGCTACACCAGTGCGGAAGGCAACAACCGAAAGCCTCTTTCCGCGTAGGCGCTTTGTCTGCCCCATTTTCATTTGCTTAACTAAGTATTGACACCTCTGTGGTGATCCCTCAGCGTTACTAGGAGTTACCGCTCCCAGGTGAGGGGGCCGATTAACACTTTCAGTTCATCTTAAGACGATCCTTATACCCTTTTCAGTTGTCCGCCAGCAATACATTTACTCACGTTAGGTCACTGTAAAGTAGTTGCTATGGCATTTTACTGTCAGCCCATGTGAACATGGCCAGTCCACGAAGTTGTTCATGAATAATGGTATCCTCGATGCTCGCACAGCCTAGTCAGCAAGAATACTGGTATTTGTCTCTACACACACACACACACACACACTACAATTACTACTATGCCACTTTGCTGTCACTCGGAATCGAGTATGACGATCATCCAACTGTGATACAATGATATGAGTTATTAGGGATGTCACCTATGTTGGTGAGCTCTGGGGTGACTAAGAGAGGCCGAATAGGACACGGCAGAAGTCCTACAGATGTGCACATGTGGAGGCTACATCTACTGCGAGGGGGCAGCGTCTTTCCGGCGTTGGCGCTGTCTGCCTCGTTATGCAGTCGGGCTAACTCGAAAGTATTGACACCTTCTTGTGATGCTCCTCCAAGCGTTACAATGTGGAGTGATCGTCTCCCAGGTGAGGGGCGATTTGGCACTTTTCAGGTTTGTCTTAAGACTATCCTTATACCTTTTCAGTTGCTCGCCAGCATTACGTTTATTATTCGTTAGGTGACTATAAAGTAGCTGCTTTGGCAGTCTACTGTTGTCCATGCGGGTAACATGGCCAATCCAACGTAGTTGTTCATGGATAACAGTAGCCTCGATGCTCCTGGTGTTGGTGTCAGCAAGAATACTGGCATTTGTTCTCTTGTCTTCCCAGCGAACTCGGAGGATGGAACGTAGACTACGTTGGTGAAAGTTTTCAAGTGCTTGAGGTGCCTCCTGTATGTGACCCATGTCTCGCTGCCATATAGCAGGGTGTGGAGGAACACTTCTCGATATACAGTCAACTTTGTAGGCAATTTCAGCTCCTACAGCTTGAGACATGGGTACAAGTCTGCTAAGGTTTAGATGCACATCTGATCCGATACTGAATCTCTTCATCGATGTCCTGTGGTGGACAAGTGGGGCAATAATGAAAGTGGGTAAGATTAGAGAGGTAGTACCGTTAAGCTGGTTGGATAGTGGATGTGTGGCTGAACCAGAGGCAGGCTGAAGAAGAATCTGAGTCTTACATACATTTACCTCAAAGGCCGAAGTGTGCATACACATCTGCGTAGTCAGGATCTCCTGTAGGTCGCGTCCAGTGTGAGCGACAAGGGTGAGGTCGTCTGCATACTGAAGTTCAGCAATGGAAGCTGCCGACACCTTTGTTTCTACCTGGATTCGTCTTATGTTGAAAGACCCTTCATCCGGTACTGGATGTCACCCTACCATCTAAATTAGCACTGGCACGGATAAAGGAAGAGAAGCTAAAAATGGAATAGAAAGTTGGTGCCAGTACACCCTTGTTTTATTCCTGTTTGAATGGGATGAACTCAGACTGGGTGCTGTGTGCACAACACTGCCGTTTATGCCATCGTGGAGTTTCTTCACAATGGCGATGAATTTTGGTGGGCAGTCAAAACGGCTGAGGGTCCACAGAGGGCTTCCTGGTGACTGAGTCGAAGGCCTTGGTTTGGTCGCTGGAGGCCATGTACAGGTCATCGATGTTGTTCTCTGCACTTTTCCTGTATCTGGTGGGCAGCAAAGATCATGTCAGTGGTGCCACATGATGGTCTAAAAGCCACATTGAGATTCTGGGAGGAAGTTTTCGCCTCAGGAAGAATTTGTTTAGGAGGACCGGGCGATAATCTTGCCAGCTACGGACAACAGCGAGATCCTGCAGTAGTTGCCACAGTCTGACCGGTCTCCCTTGTTCTTATAAATATTGACGATCTTGGGGATTTCCTCCTTTTCCCATATATTCTCCAGGAGAGTGGGAGCGGCTGGTAGTAGGGTCCTCCTGCTTTATACACTTCGGTTGGGATTCCATCAGGCCCTGAGGCTTTGTTATTTTGCATCTGTTTGATGGCAGTAGCTACCTCATCCAGGGATGGAGGATAGCTGAGTTGGGTTAGCTGTGGATGCTGAGGGACCTGCTGGGTGGTCAGGACATCCACTTCAGTGTTTCGGTTGAGCAGCGAATGATAGTGCTCTTTCTAGCATTGAAGGAGGCATTCTTCATCTTTAATTTAAGAGTTACCGTCGAGTGAGAGGGGGCTGCACCATGAGTGATTGGCCCATAAAATGTTTTAGTGGAATTGAAAATTCGTGCATCTTGTGTTGGTCTGCAAGTTTTTGTTTCACATGCTTAATTTTTAAACCAGTCGTTCTTTAGATTGTGAAGTTCGTGCTGGGCTGCCACTTTCTTCTTGTGGAAGGTATCAGCTTGGTCCGAGACTGAGGCTTGTTCTTTTATTCAGTTAGCAGAACGAGCACATTGATTGCTGGGTCATTTTCATCAAACCAGTCCTGGTGTTTTTTCGATCTAGCTGAGGGTGTTCAGGTTTTGTCAAGACAATATCGAGAATACCGCATTCGGCACTGGAATTAGGTTTTGTTTGTTGTCGGGTTGTTTATCAGCCCATGTTTGAGCTGCTCTGAAAGCATGTGTTATCGCTGGATCCTCCAGACGCTTAGTGTTAAAAACCTCTGGAGGCTTGCTGCCTTCCGTGGGCAACGTGAAGTGAGAGCTTGGCTTTGACGAGCCAATGATCAGTGTCGTAGTGGTGAGAGCCACACATGGCTTGGATGATGAGGCCATCTCAGGATCTTTTTCTCTGACAATGATGTAGTCAATGAGATGCCAGTGTTTGGATTGTGGGTGTTGCACGAACCCTTGATCTTGTCAGTCTGCCTAAACAAGGTATTGTGATAGTGAGGTTGTGTGCAGCACACTTGCTGAGGAGGAGTAGGCCGTTGGGGTTACACTTGCCTAGTGCATTTCTCCCTATGGTTCCCTGCCAAATGTCAGCATCTCTGCCATCTGGCATTGAAGTCATCAAGGAGCACAACCTTATCTCTGGATAGAGGGCACTCTGTCAAGGTGTCGAAAAGGCCTCCTTGATGTCATCCTCTGCATCCAGTGTTAGCGTATGTACTGATGAAGAAGTCATGACGTGAGTGATTCAGTGGGACTGGAGCATCATGAGGCGCTCGTTGATCCCAACAGTTAGCCTATGTAGATGCATTGGGAGATGGCAAGCCAACTCCATAAATGCTGTTCTCCGCAACAGGCTTACCTTCCAGAAGAAGGTATAGCCAGACCCTGTTCTGTGAGTTGACCTCGTCTGGGAGCAGGACTCACTAATGCTGCTATGTCGATGTTATACCTAGCCAGCCCTTTTTGCCACAGGGCAGTTCTTCTTTCTAGAATGCCCATTTGTGCCAGTATCCAAGGGTCCTGACATTCCATGCAGCTACCATGAGGCTGTATAGTTTGTTTTGTTTTGATCTGTGATTATGATTGTGTCGACCTCATAAAGGTGACCTTACGGTGCAGTTGCCCAGTCAGGTTGGTTCATTAGTCAGGCTATGTTTAGGGCATCCTAGCCCTCCTAATGTGGGTGAGCAGAGTGGTTCAGGGCTCCTGTTGCACAGACTGAACCGCCGGATTGCACTGCCCAGATCCAGTGCATAAACGACCATCTTATCTGTGCCACCCATGTGCAGAGTTGTGACCAGAGACCTGACAGTCATCCTGCCCGTCCCCGTCGCCACTCGTCTGTCGCTATAGGACTCTTGGGGTACAGGGTTTTGGTGATGATGAGGAGTATGATGAGCTGGGTGATGGCTGTGCGCGAGTTTATTTATGGTGAAGTAGGAGCGCAGGCTGCAACCACAACCTTTTCCTGATCCAGCGGGATCGGTGGTAGATGCGGTACTGTTCTTGCCTCGCAAGCGAGATGTCACGGGTTCATTCCCTGCCGGTGTTGTTGACTTACTTCCTTGCCCCCATTAGTCCCTGCTCCACCAGCAGTAAAGTAGGTACCTGTTGTAAGTTACAACTGTATTCAGGAGTTGTTGAGCTCCAATAACTTTACACAAACCACTGACTCTTCAGGCTTTACGCCCTTGACTCAGGCTACCCTTAACTCTGTGAGACATAAAGGCAAGCATGAATCTAGCATGCTTCCCTGTTGGGCGCTGTAAACGCTTGCGCTTCACTCACACAAGGATGTAGGGAGGTGCCCAATAAATATAATAATAATAAATTATAGCTTAGTGCTGGCTAGTTATTTATTATCCCTGTCCTTTCAGTGTACAATGCTTCACGTGGTAGTGTGTTAAGCCACGGCACTCCACCTTACTTACTACCCAGTCACATGTTGTCCTTCCACTGCACCTTTTTTTTGACCCCTGTTACTTGAGTTATATATGTATGTATGTATGTATGTGTGTATGTATGATGTATGTATATAGTCTTGGATTATTATATAACAGCCTTTGGAGCTGTTTAGTTTGTCGGGTTGTTGTCAAACCCAACTGGTTGTTTTCTCCATTTATTAAGTAAAATATAGTTTGTACACTTCAATAAAGTGAACACCGTAATTATCACTGGTATGGGCTAGGAGCAATGCTTATCCGGGAGCCTGGATCAACGTGATGTTAGCAGGTAGAGTGGGTCCAGCCCAAGATAGCTGACCTAGGATATACTGGGGACGCCTTGTGGGTGCAAGTACCCATCACGTGCTCACATGTTACCACAGCTTATGGATAATCACGAGGTTCACTAATTAAACAATGTATCAACCCATATTTATAAATGATTATCTAGTACATAGGCTACTAATCGTATGTCATGATAAATACCTAGCAAGTAATTGTAATTTGTAAAAAGGCAACACGTCAGCTACCATTGACTGTCGTACCGTACACTGCTCGGGGAGATACAACGAGGTTTACGAGTCTTTCTTTATGGCAGAGTATGCAGGCTCATTCAGCAGAGCACACAAATCTATTATTACTCGCTTAATTTATGTGACCAATTTTATAAACGATTAAAATTATCACACATGCTAAATACCAAATCTGTATTATAACCCACCAAAAATTTTATTAATTTCCCTTGGGGAGGGGGTGGTGTAGGAATGTGTCTGTGCGTTATAAAACAATTTGAGGGCCTTTGAGAGGGTTGGAGGCTGCATCCTGCAACACCTCATCAATGCTACCTTGTCTGTTGGGCTACACAAACCTCTACCAAGATTCTGAATATTTAATTTTGTCTCTAGTTATGTTAAATGAGTGTCTTTTGTTAATCAGTAATTGTATGTTATTTCTGGTTATTTAAATTAGTGTTTTAGCCCAAATTAAATACAGTAATTAGTTTTAACCCAATTAAATACAGTAATTAGTGTTTTCGCCCAAATACAGTAATTAGTGTTTTAACCCCAATTAAATACAGTAATTAGTGTTTAACTCAATTAAATACAGTAATTAGTGAACTAATTAAATACAGTAATTAGTTTTTAACCTAAATTAAATACAGTAATTAGTTTTAACCCCAATTAAAATACAGTACTAGGTGCAGTCTTAGGCCCTGAATTTAACGCTATAATTTGATTAAACTTTGGCCTAAATCTTCACCTCGTTATTCTTTCTCACCTCTCCCCACCTCACCTCTCCCACCCCTAACCTCTCCCACCTCATCTTCCCACCTCACCTCCCACCCTAACCTCTCCTCACCCCCAACCTCTCTCCCACCCCCCCACCTCCCTCCCACCCCCTCACCTCTCACCCCTCACCTCTCCCACCCCCACCTCTCCCACCCCCTCACACCTCCCACCCCTCACCTCTCCCACCCCCTAACTCCTCTCCCACCGTCACCTCTCCCACCCCCTCACCTCTCCCACCTCACCTTCCCACCTCACCTCTCCCACCCCTCACCTCCCACCCCACCTCCCACCTCATTCTCCCACCCTCACCTTCCTCTCACCTCTCTCCACCTCACCTCTCCCACCTCACCTCCCACCCTCATCTCCCACCTCATCCTCCCACCTCACCTCTCCCACCTCACCTCCCACCTCACCTCCCATCTCACCTCCCACCTCACCTCTCCCACCCTCCTTCCCACTCTCACCTCCCCACCCTCCCACCCCCCACCCCTCACCTCCCACGCCCTCACCTCCTCCCACTCCTCCTCCTCCCACCTCACCTCCTCCACCACCTCCCACCTCACTCTCCCATCTCATCTCTCCTCCACCCCCTCACCTCTCCTCCAACTCACCTCTCCCACCTCACCTCCTCCCACCTCACCTCCCACCACCTCCCACCCCACCTCCTCCCACCTCACCTCCTCCCACCTCACCTCCCCCCACCCCCCACCTCCCTCACCACCTCCCTCTCACACCTCCCACCTCACCTCCCCACCTCACCTCCTCCCCACCCTCACCTCTCCCACCCCTCACCTGTCCCACCTCACCTCCCCCCACCTCTCCCACCCCCACCCTCACATCTCCCACCTCACCTCTCCCACCTCACCTCCCACCTCACCTCCACCTCTGCCTCTCCCACCCTCACCTCTCCTCTCCCACCTCCCCTCACACCTCTCCCACCTCACCTCACCTCCTCCCACCTCACCTCTCCCACCTCACCTCCACCTCACCTCTCCACCTCACCTCACCTCTCCCACCCCTCACCTCTCCCACCACCTCTCACCTCACCTCTCCCACCCCCTCACCTCCTCCCACCTCACCTCTCCCACACCTCACCTCTCCCACCCCACCTCACCTCCCACCTCACCTCCTCCCACCTCACCTCCCACCCCACCCCTCACCTCCTCCCACCTCACCTCCCACCTCCACCTCCCACCTCACCTCCCACCTCACCTCTCCCACCTCACCTCTCTCACCTCACCTCCCTCACCTCACCTCCTACACCTCACCTCCTCCCACCTCACCTCCACCTCACCTCCCACCTCACCCCCACCTCACCTCTCCCCACCCCTCACCTCCTCCCCCACACCTCTCTCCCACCACCTCTCCCCACCTCACCTCACCTCTCCCACCCCTCACACCTTCCACCCTCACCTCTCCCACCCCTCACACCTCCCACCTCACCTCCTCCCACCCTCACCTCTCACCCTCACCTCTCTCCACCTCACCTCACCCCCACCTCACCTCCTCCCACCTCACCTCCTCCCACCCTCACCTCCTTCCCACCTCACCCCTCACCTCTCCCACCCTCACCTCTCCCACCTCACCTCTCCCACCCTCACCTCCTCCAACCTCACACCTCTCCCACCCCACCTCTCCCACCTCACCTCCTCCCACCTCACCTCCCACCCTCTCCCACTCCCCACCACCTCTCCCACCCCCACCCCTCACACCTCTCCCACCTCACCTCTCCACCCCTCACCTCTCCCACCTCACCTCTCCCACCACCTCTCCCACCCTCACACCCTCCCCCTCCCACCCTCACACCTTCCCACCCTCCACCTCTTTCTCACACCTTCCACCTCACCTCTCCCACCTCATCTCACCTCCCACCCTCACCTTTCCACCCCTCACCTTCCTCCTCACCTCACACCTCTTCTCCCACCTCACCTTTCTCCCACCTCACCTTCCCACCCCCACCCTCACCCTCCCACCTCACCTCCCACCCTCACCTCCCACCTCACCTCCCACCTCATTCTCACCCTCCCACCTCACCTCACCTACCTCCCACCTCACCTCACACCTCCCACTCACCTCACCTCTACCTCACCTCCCACCTCACCTCCATCTCACCTCCCACCTCCACCTCCCACCTCACCTCCCACTCACCACCTCACCTCCCACCTCACCCCCACCACCACCACCTCCTCCCCCTCACCTCACCTCTCCTACCCTTCCTAAATGTCGAGCTTATAATTATGTTGTGTGGCGCTGGTAAGGTGCTGGGTCACGTTCCTAAAATTACTTGGCTGTTAAGTTGTTGTATCCAGTGACGCCTAGGGAGGGGTGGGAGGGGAGGGAGGGTGAGGGGAGGGTGAGGGGAAGGGAGGGTGAGGGGAGGGGGAGGGGAGGGGTGGAGGGAGGGGGAGGGAGGGTGAGGGGAGGGGAGGGGTGAGGGGAGGGTGAGGGGGAGGGGAGGGGAGGGGAGGGGAGGGGGGAGGGGAGGGGAGGGGAGGGGAGGGAGGGTGAGGGGAGGGGAGGGAGGGAGGGAGGGGAGGGAAGGGAGGGGAGGGGAGGGGGAGGTGAGGGAGGGGAGGGGAGGGGAGGGAGGGGTGGAGGTGAGGGGAGGGGAGGGAGGGAGGGGAAGAGGGGAGGGGATGGGAGGGGAGGGGAGGGGAAGGTGAGGGGAGGGGAGGGTGGAGGGGAAGGTGAGGGGAGGGAGGGGAGGGGAGGGTGAAGGGAGGGGAGGGGGAGGGTGAGGGGAGGGGAGGGGAGGGAGGGAGGGGGAGGGGGGGTGAGGGGAGGGAGGGGAGGGAAGGGAGGGGGAGGGGAGGGGAGGGGAGGGTGAAGGGAGGGTGAGGGGGGAAGGGGTGAGGGGAAGGTGGAGGCGAGGGTGGAGGGAGAGTGAGGGGAAGGGGGAGAGGGAAGGTGGAGGGGTGGGGAGGGGAGGGGAGGGAGGTGAGGGGTGGAGGGGAAGGTGAGGGTGAGGGGAAGATGAGGTGAGGGGAAGGTGGAGGTGAGGGAAGATGAGGTTGAGGGGAAGGTGAGGTGAGTTAGATTAGGTTAGGTTAGGTTAGGTTAGGTTAGGTTCTGTTACGTTTGGTTAAAGGGTTGGGTGTGTTAGGGTTAATTTGGTGTGTTAGGTTGTTGGGTGTGTTAGGTTACCTTGGGTGCAGGTTGTTGGTGGGGTTGTTGGGTGAAGCAGGTTGTTGGTGTGTTAGTTACCGTGGGTGTGTTAGGTTACCTGGGTGTGTTAGGTTGTTGGGTGTGTTAGTGTTGGGTGGGTTAGTTGGGTGCTGGTTACCGTGTGTGTTAGGTTGCTGGGTGTGTTAGGTTGTTGGGTGTGTTAGGTTACCATGGGTGTGTTAGGTTGCTGGGTGTGTTAGGGTTGTTGGGTGTGTTAGGTTACCTTGGTGTGTTAGGTTGGTTAAGTAGGGTGTTGTGTTAGGTTGTTGGGTGTGTTAGGTTGTTGGGTGTGTTAGGTTAGTTGGGTGTTAGGTTGTTGCAAGTAGGGTTTGGGTGTTAGTTGCTGGGTGTGTTAGGTCGCTGGGTGTGTTAGGTTGCTGGGTGTTAGGTTAACTTGGGTGTGTTAGGTTGTTGGGTGTGTTAGGTTACCTTGGGTGTTAGGGTTGGTTGGGTGTGTTAGGTTAGGTTGGGTGTGTTAGGTTGGTTGCGTGTTAGGTTACCGGGTGTAGGTTACCGGGTTGGTTGGGGTAGTTGTTGCGTTAGGTACGTGGTGGGGTTGTTTGGTAGGTTGTTGGGTGTGTTAGGTTGGTTGGGGTGTTAGGTCAACGTGGGTGTGTTAGGTTACCGTGGTGTGTTAGGGTTACCTTGGGTGTGTTAGGTTAATGTGGTGTGTTAGGTTACCGTGGGTGTGTTAGGTTGTTGCGTGTTAGGTTGGTTGGGTGTGTTAGGGCTGGTTGTGTTAGGTTACCGGTGTGTTAGGTTATCGTGGGTGGCAGGTTAAGTTGGGTGTGTTAGGTTAACTTGCGTGTGGGTGTGTTAGGCCAGTGGGTGTTTAGGTTGCTGGGTGTGTAGGTTAGCTGGGTGTGTTAGGTTAATGTGGGTGTGTTAGGTTGGCGTGGGTAGTGCGTGTTAGGTTGCTTGGGTGCTAGGGTTACCGTGGGTGTTAGGTCAATGTGGCGTGTTAGGCTGGTTGCGTGTTAGGGTTGGTTGGGTGCGTTAGGTTACCGTGGGTGCAGTTAGGTCAATTTGGTGTTAGGTTATCGTGGGTGAGTTAGGTCACCTTGCGTGTTAGGTCAAGTTGGGTGTGTTAGGTCACCGTGGGTGCAAGATTACTGCGTTAGTCACCTGCGTGTTAGGTCACCGTGGGTGTGTTAGGTCATCTTGGGTGTGTAGGTACCCTGGTGTTAGGGTCACGTGGGTGTTAGGTCATCGTGGGTGTTAGGTCACCTTGGGTGTTAGTCACCGTAGGGTGTTAGGTCATCGGGTGTGTTAGGTTGTTGGGCGTGTTAGTCACCTTGCGTGTTAGGGTTAATGTTGTGTTAGGTTACCTGCGTGTTAGGTCCGTAAGAGGTTATCTTGGGTGTGTTAGGTTAAAGCCGGTGTGTTAGGTTACCGTGGTGTGTTAGGGTCACCTTGGTGTGTGTTAGGTTACCTTGGGTGTGTTAGGTTACCGTGGGTGTGTTAGGTTGTTGCGGTGTTAGGTTACCGTTGGTGTGTTAGGTTAATTGGGTGTGTTAGGTTACCGTGGTGTGTTAGTTAATGTGGGTGTGTTAGGTTACCTTGCGTTAGGTTACCGGTAAGTTAGGTTGCTTGCGTTAGGTTATCGTGGGTGTGTTAGGTTACCTTGCGTTAGGTCAATGTGTGCGTTAGGGTTATCGTTGGGTGTTAGGGTCAATGGGGGTGTTAGGTACTTGCGTGTTAGGTTACCGTGGGTGTGTTAGGGCATCTTTGGGTGTGTTAGGTTACCGTGGGTGTGTTAGGTTACCGTGGGTGTGTTAGGTTACCCTTGCGTGTTAGGTTACTTTGGGTGTGTTAGGTTACCTGGGTGCAGGTTATTGTTGGGTGTGTTAGGTCATTGGGTGTGTTAGGTTACCGTGGGTGTGTTAGGTTACCGTTGGTGTGTTAGGTTACTGGGGGTGTTAGGGTCAATTCGGGTGTGTTAGGTTACCTTGGTGTGTTAGGTTACCGTGCGTGTTAGGTCATGGGTGTGTTAGGTTACTTGCGTAGAGGGTTGTTGCGCAGATATGTGGGTGTTAGGTTACCCTTGGGTGTTAGGTTACCGTGGGTGTAGCTGGTGTTAGGTTACCGTGGGTGTGTTAGGTCATCTTGTGTGTTAGGTTGGTTGCGTTAGGTTACCGTGGGTGGGGTTATGGTGCGGACCGTGGTGTGTTAGGTCAATGGGTGTGTTAGGTCGCGGGTGTTAGGTTACCCTTTGCGGTGTTAGTCATCGTGGTGCTTGTTACCTTGGGTGTGTTAGGGTTACCGTGGGTGTTTGTCACCTTGGGTGTGTTAGGTTATTGCGTGTTAGGTTACCGGGTGTGTTAGGTTACCTTGCGTGTTAGGGTCGTGGGTGTGTTAGGTTACCTTGGGTAGGTTGTTGCGTGTTAGGTCATCGTGGGTGTTTAGTCAATTTGGGTGTGTTAGGGTTGCTGGGTGTGTTAGGTCACCGGTGTGTTAGGTTACCTTGGGTGAGCAGGTTGGTTGGGTGTGTAGGGTCACCGGTGTGTTTAGGTTACCGGTGTGTTAGGTCACCGTGGGTGTTTGGTTGACCGGTAAGTAGGCGTGGTGCAAGCAGGTTACCGTGGTGCAGTGTGGGTGTTGTCACCTGCGTGTTAGTCACCGTGGGTGTGTTAGGTTACCGTGGTGTGTTAGGTCAACGTGGGTGCGTTAGGTCACCGTGGTGTGTTAGTCAACGTGGGTGTGTTAGGTCACTTGCGTAGCAGGTCATCGTGGGTGAGTTAGGTTACCCTTGTGTTAGGTCACCGTGGGTGTGTTAGGTTACCGGTGTGTTAGGTCATCGGGTGAGCAGGGTTACGTTGCGTTAGGTCAATGTGGGTGTGTTAGGTTACCGGTGTGTTAGGTTACCGTGGGTGTGAGGTTACCTTGGGTGTGTTAGGTCATCGTGGTGTAGCAGGGCTGGTTGCGTTAGGTCACCGTGGGTGGAAGTACGTTGGTGTTAGGTTACCGGGTGTGTTAGGTCACCTTGCGTGTTAGGTCAATGTGGTGCGTTAGGTCAATGTGGGTGTAGGGTTTGCGAGGTCACCGTGGGTGTGTTAGGTCACCGGTGTGTTGAGTTAACGTGGGTGTGTTAGGTCAACTTGGGTGTGTTAGTCACCGTGAGTGTTAGGTACCTTGCGTGTTAGGGTCATCGGTGTTAGGGTCACCGTGGGTGTGTTAGGTTACCGTGGGTGTTTAGGTCACCGGTGTGTTAGGTTACCGTGGGTGTTAGGTCACCGTGGTGCAAGCAGGTCACCGTGGGAGTGTTGCGTGTTAGGTCACTGCGGGCAGGTACCCTTGCGTTAGGTCGTGGTGCGTTAGGTCAACGGGCGTGTTAGTCACCGTGGGTGCAAGCAGGGTCACCGTGGGTGTGTTAGGTCACCGTGGTGTGTTAGGTCAACGTGGGTGTTAGGTATCGTGGGTGCTAGGTTACCGTGGGTGTGTTAGGTCAATCTTGGGTGAGTAGGTCACCGTGGGTGTTAGGTTACGTTGGTGTGTTAGGTCACCGGGTGCGTTAGTCACCGTGGTGTGTTAGGTCACCGTGGGTGTGTTAGGTCATCTTGGGTGTGTTAGGTCATCGTGGGTGCTAGGTTACGTTGGGTGTGTTAGGTCACCGTGGGTGTGTTAGGGTCATCGTGGGTGTGTTAGGTTACCGTGGGTGTGTTAGGTTACCTTTGCGTGTTAGGTTACCGTGTGTTAGGTCACGTTGGGTGTTTAGGTTACCGGGTGTGTTAGGTTGTACCGTGGGTGTTAGGGTTACCGTGGGTGTGGCAGGTTACCTTGCGTGTTAGGTTCCGGGTGTGTTAGGTAATTGCTTGCGTAAGTGTTACCGTGGGTGTGTTAGGTTACCTTGGGTGTGTTAGGTTACCGTGGGTGTGTTGGGTTAGGTTGGGTGTGTTAGGTTACCTTGGGTGTGTGTTAGGTTACCGTGGGTGTGTTAGGTTACCGTGGGTGTGTTAGGTTACCGTGGGTGTGTTAGGTTACCGTGGGTGTGTTAGGTTACCGTGGGTGTGTTAGGTTACCTTGGGTGTGTTAGGTTACCGTGGGTGTGTTAGGTTACCTTGGGTGTGTTAGGTTACCTTGGGTGTGTTAGGTTACAGTGGGTGTGTTGGGTTACCGTGGGTGTGTTAGGTTACCGTGGGTGTGTTAGGTTACCGTGGGTGTGTTAGGTTACCTTGGGTGTGTTAGGTTACCGTGGGTGTGTTAGGTTACCGTGGGTGTGTTAGGTTATACCGTGGGTGTGTTAGGTTACCGTGGGTGTGTTAGGTTAACCTTGGGTGTGTTGGGTTACCGTGGGTGTGTTGGGTTACCGTGGGTGTGTTAGGTTACCGTGGGTGTGTTAGGTTACCGTGGGTGTGTTAGGTTACCGTGGGTGTGTTAGGTTACCGTGGGTGTGTTAGGTTACCTTGGGTGTGTTAGGTTACCGTGGGGGTGTGTTAGGTTAAGTTGGGTGTGTTAGGTTACCGTGGGTGTGTTGGGTTACCGTGGGTGTGTTAGGTTAGGTTGGGTGTGTTAGGTTACCGTGGGTGTGTTAGGTTACCTTGGGTGTGTTAGGTTACCGTGGGTGTGTTAGGTTAAGTTGGGTGTGTTAGGTTACCGTGGGTGTGTTAGGTTACCGTGGGTGTGTTAGGTTACCTTGGGTGTGTTAGGTTACGTTGGGGTGTTAGGTTGCCGGGTGTGTTGGGTTACCGTGGGTGTGTTAGGTTACCTTGGGTGTGTTGGGTTACCAGTGGGTGTGTTAGGTTAAGTTGGGTGTGTTGGGTTACCGTGGGTGTGTTAGGTTACAGTTGGGTGTGTTAGGTTACCGTGGGTGTGTTAGGTTACCGTGGGTGTGTTAGGTTAAGTTGGGTGTGTTAGGTTACCGTGGGTGTGTTAGGTTAAGTTGGGTGTGTTAGGTTACCGTGGGTGTGTTAGGTTACCTTGGGTGTGAGTTACCGTGGGTGTGTTAGGTTAAGTTGGGTGTGTTAGGTTACCGTGGGTGTGTTAGGTTAAGTTGGGTGTGTTAGGTTACCTTGGGTGTGTTGGGTTACCTTGGGTGTGTTAGGTTCAAGTTGGGTGTGTTAGGTACCTTGGGTGTGTTGGGTTACCGTGGGTGTGTTAGGTTACCGTGGGTGTGTTAGGTTACCGTGGGTGTGTTAGGTTACCGTGGGTGTGTTAGGTTAAGTTGGGTGTGTTGGGTTACCGTGGGTGTGTTAGGTTACCGTGGGTGTGTTAGGTTACCGTGGGTGTGTGGGTTACCTTGGGTGTGTTAGGTTACCGTGGTGTGTTAGGTTAAGTTGGGTGTGTTGGTACCGTGGGTGTGTTAGGTTAAGTTGGGTGTGTTAGGTTACCGTGGGTGTGTTAGGTTACCTTGGGTGTGTTAGGTTACCTTGGGTGTGTTAGGTTAAGTTGGTGTGTTGTTAGGGTTACCGTGGGTGTGTTAGGTTACCGTGGGTGTGTTAGGTTACCGTGGGTGTGTTAGGTTAAGTTGGGTGTGTTAGGTTACCGTGGGTGTGTTGGGTTACCGTGGGTGTGTTGGGTTGGATTGGGTGTGTTAGGTTACCTTGGGTGTGTTAGGTTAAGTTGGGTGTGTTAGGTTACCGTGGGTGTGTTAGGTTAACCTTGGGTGTGTTAGGTTACCTTGGGTGTGTTAGGTTAAGTTGGGTGTGTTGGGTTACGTGGGTGTGTTAGGTTACCGTGGGTGTGTTAGGTTAAGTTGGGTGTGTTAGGTTACCTTGGGTGTGTTGGGTTGGATTGGGTGTGTTAGGTTACCGTGGGTGTGTTAGGTTACCTTGGGTGTGTTGGGTTACCTTGGGTGTGTTGGGTTACCGTGGGTGTGTTAGGTTACCGTGGGTGTGTTAGGTTACCGTGGGTGTGTTAGGTTAAGTTGGTGTGTTAGGTTACCTTGGGTGTGTTAGGTTAAGTTGGGTGTGTTGGGTTACCGTGGGTGTGTTAGGTTACCTTGGGTGTGTTAGGTTACCTTGGGTGTGTTAGGTTACCGTGGGTGTGTTAGGTTACCTTGGGTGTGTTAGGTTAAGTTGGGTGTGTTAGGTTACCTTGGGTGTGTTAGGTTACCTTGGGTGTGTTAGGTACCTTGGGTGTGTTAGGTTACCGTGGGTGTGGAGTTACCTTGGGTGTGTTAGGTTACCTTGGGTGTGTTAGGTTACCTTGGGTGTGTTAGGTTACCGTGGGTGTGTAGGTTACCTTGGGTGTGTTAGGTTAGGTTGGGTGTGTTAGGTTAGGTTGGGTGTGTTAGGTTAAGTTGGGTGTGTTGGGTTACCGTGGGTGTGTGGGTTACCTTGGGTGTGTTAGGTTGCTTGGGTGTGTTGGGTTACCGTGGGTGTGTTAGGTTACCGTGGGTGTGTTAGGTTACCTTGGGTGTGTTAGGTTACCGTGGGTGTGTTAGGTTACCTTGGGTGTGTTAGGTTACCTTGGGTGTGTTAGGTTACCGTGGGTGTGTTAGGTTACCGTGGGTGTGTTAGGTTACCTTGGGTGTGTTAGGTTACCTTGGGTGTGTTGGGTTACCTTGGGTGTGTTAGGTTACCGTTGGGTGTGTTAGGTTAAGTTGGGTGTGTTGGGTTACCGTGGGTGTGTTAGGTTAAGATAGGTGTGTGTTAGGTTACCGTGGGTGTGTTAGGTTACCGTGGGTGTGTTAGGTTAAGATAGGGTGTGTTAGGGGAGGTAGGTAGTGGGAGGTGATCACACACACACACAGTTGGCTGGATGGGTGAACCTTCCTCCTAGTAGGTACAGGCACACAATACTCCTCACCCTCACGTTCCGACCTAATCTAAAGCTTTTGTTTACCGTGTGCTGCTGTCATTCACCGTCCATCTAGCCCGTCCGTCCGTCCGTCCGTAACTCCGTCTTTTTATTCCTCGTTCGTTTGATAGTTTTACATTTGTCAGTACTTGTTATTTGATTTCTTGAAGTCTTATTCTTCTTCTTCTTCTTCTTCTTCTTCTTCTTCTTCTTCTTCATTATCATCTTCTTATACGGTGATCGAATACCCTACAGAGCTAAGAATACTCTCTCTCTCTCTCTCTCTTTTGGGTTTACATCTTCAAGCAGATTTTTCACTATTATTCATTACCGTTGACTATAAAACTATAATTGAACTTCTTTCTAATTAAAAAAATTATGTTTTCTTATTAAAAACAAAGAACTATCTAGAAATCTTTATTTTATTTATTTTATTTTCATTTATTACAAAACTCAGAACTACTCGTAAATTGCAAAACTTTTTCCTCATTGTTTAAAAATTTCTAAAGTCCTTGGAAGTTTTGAAGGAGATGACGTCGTCTATGGTCATTAATATCTTCTGGTGGTGGTGGAAGGTTGACCACACACCCACACGCACCACCCACACACACACACCCACATCCCCACACCACCCACCCACCACCACCCACATCCACCACACCCACACACCTATTGTACATAACTGACATAGCTCTTCCTGTACTATGTAGCTAGCTGTAAGGCGATACGTATTGACTCGTCTCTTGTATAAATAGACAATTATTCGTTTATCTTGTTACGGTCGCCACGTTGACACACACCACTTTATATATCGCCTATAATCTACAGCTCTTATATATCGCCTATAATCTACAACTCTTATATATCGCCTATAATCTACAACTTTTTATATATCGCCTATAATCCAGAACTTTTATATATCGCCTATAATCTACAACTCCTATATATCGCCTATAATCTACAACTCTTATATATCGCCTATAATCCAGAACTTTTATATCGCCTATAATCCACTACTCTTATATATCATATATCGCCTATAATCTACAACTCTTATATATCGCCTATAATCTACAACTCTTATATATCGCCTATAATCTACAACTCTTATATATCGCCTATAATCACAGCTCTTATATATCGCCTATAATCTACAGCTCTTATATATCGCCTATAATCTAACTCTTATATATCGCCTATAATCTACAACTCTTATATATCGCCTATAATCTACAACTCTTATATATCGCCTATAATCTACAACTCTTATATATCGCCTATAATCTACAGCTCTTATATATCGCCTATAATCTACAACTCTTATATATCGCCTATAATCTACAACTCTTATATATCGCCTATAATCTACAGCTCTTATATATCGCCTATAATATACAGCTCTTATATATCGCCTATAATCTACAGCTCTTATATATCGCCTATAATCCACAACTCCTATATATCGCCTATAATCTACAACTCTTATATATCGCCTATAATCTACAACTTTTATATATCGCCTATAATCCAAGAACTTTTATATATCGCCTATAATCTACAACTCCTATATATCTCCTATCTACAACTCTTATATATCGCCTATAATCCAGAACTTTTATATATCGCCTATAATCTACAACTCTTATATATCGCCTATAATCTACAACTTTTTATATATTGCCTATAATCTACAACTCTTATATATCGCCTATAATCTACAACTTTTTATATATCGCCTATAATCTACAACTCTTATATATCGCCTATAATCCACATCTTTTATATATCGCCTATAATCCAACTTTTATATATCGCCTATAATCCACAACTTTTTATATATCGCCTATAATCTACAGCTCTTATATATCGCCTATAATCCACAACTTTTATATATCGCCTATAATCTACAACTCTTATATATCGCCTATAATCCACATCTTTTTATATATCGCCTATAATCCACAACTTTTTATATATCGCCTATAATCTACAACTCTTATATATCGCCTATAATCTACAACTCTTATATATCGCCTATAATCTACAGCTCTTATAACCTATAATCTACAACTCTTATATATCGCCTATAATCTACAGCTCTTATATATCGCCTATAATCTACAACTCTTATATATCGCCTATAATCTACAGCTCTTATATATCGCCTATAATCTACAACTCTTATATATCGCCTATATCCAACTCTTATATATCGCCTATAATCTACAACTTTATATATATCGCCTATAATCTACAACTCTTATATATCGCCTATAATCTACAACTCTTATATATCGCCTATAATCTACAGCTCTTATATCGCCTATAATCTACAACTCTTATATATCGCCTATAATCTACAGCTCTTATATATCGCCTATAATCTACAACTCTTATATATCGCCTATAATCTACAACTCTTATATATGCCTATATGGTGTAGTGCCGTGTGTACAGTAGGTCTATGTCTGTCTGTTATTAGTCCCAAGACACTAAGGTGGGTGTGTGTCCGTCTGTGGGGACGGTACTGAGAGAACTACTACACCTTACAGTAGACTTGACCTGACCTAACCTAGTCTAGTCTAACCTAACCTATCTCAACCAACCCCTAGCCTACACTAATCTAACCCTAACCAACCTAGCCTGATCTAATCTAACCTAACCCAACTTATCTCAACCAACCTAGCCTGACCTAATCTAACCTAGTCTAACCTAACCTGGCCTGACCTAATCACAACCTAGCCTGGCACACGATCTAATCTAACCTAACCTAACCTATCTCAAACCAACCTGCCTGACCTATCTAACCTAACCTAACCTAGCCTGACCTATCTAACCTAACCTACCTATCTCAACCAACCTAGCCTAACCTAGTCTAACCTAACCTAACCTATCTCAACCAATTTACCTAACCTAACCTAACCTCGTCTGACAGATTGACCGATTGATTTCTTGACTGTGTTTGATTGCTTGCTTGATTGGTTGCTTTCTTCTTGGTGATTGATTGGTTGCTTGATTGATTGGTGGTTGCTTGCTCTTTGATTGATTGTGTGAGTGCTTGATTGATTGATTAATTGTTTGATTGCTTGATTGTTTAATTGCTTGATTGTTTGCTTGCTTGCTTCATTGATTGATTGTTTGATTGCTTGATTAGTTTTATTGCTTGATTAATTGATTGTTTCTTTGATTGATTGTTGCTTCTTTGATTGCTGATTGATTTTATTGCTTGGTTTCTTGCTTGCTTGATTGATTGATTGCTTGATTATTGATTGTTTGTTTGATTATTGATTATTTGATTGATTGTTTAATTGCCTGCTTGCTTGATTATTAATTCTTTGATTGATTGATTGCTTGATTATTGATTGTTTAATTGATTGTTTAATTGCCTGCTTGCTTGATTATTGATTGTTTGATTGATTGATTGCTTGCTTGATTATTGATTGTTTAATTGTATGCTTGATTGTTTGATTGATTGTTTAATTGTCTGCTTGCTTGATTATTGATTGTTTGATTGCTTCATTGCTTGCTTGATTGATTGTTTATTAAGCTTGACTTGATTTTCTTAAGTTTATTTATTTTTCATAATGCCAAGGTCCAAGAGGGTAGTGAGAAAAGTTGTCTTTCTTTTCTTTCTTTCATTTTCTTTTTCTTTTTTCTTTCTTTCCTTTTCTTTCTTTCTTTCTCCCTTTCTTTATTTCATTTTTCTTTCTTTTTTTTCTTTCTTTCTTTCTTTCTTTTTCTTTTCTTTCTTTCTTTTCTTTTTCTTTCTTTCTTTCTTTCTTTCTTTCTTTCTTTCTTTCTCCTTTCTTTCTTTTTCTTTTTTTTTTTTCTTTCCTTCATTTTTCTTTCTTTTCTTTCTCCTTTCTTTCTTTTCTCTCCTTATAACAATATCAGGTGACTTGCTGTCCTGTTTCTCTCCCTTCCATCACGTCAATATTAAGACGTCACACACACACACACACACACACACACACACACACACACACACCTTATACAGATCACGTCACGACCTGGCCTTTATATAAACCATCCCAACAAGAGCTGTTTACTTCGCCTCTGTCACCTGTTTGATCAAAGGTGAGGGCCATTGACACAGACCAGGAAATTAATACTCGGAATACAGCCATTAGAGGTGTGTCGAGTGGCTGGCTGGCTTGTCTCTCTCCCAGATAAGTCAAGATAGGTCACCTTCACACTAATAGTGGTTGAGTGACTACTATTACTACTACTACTACTACTACTACTTTATTTTTTTTATACGTGGCCTCCAGCTTCTCCCAATAGCCTTCGCCGCCATTTTATTACCTTAAAATCAACTATCCTAATACATAAGTAGCTACCCTACCTGTGTTGAGTTAGTTGAGCCACAGATCTATGCGGAATTCAGTGACTGTTGCCTCAAAGTCGATATCTGCGACTGTTGTCGGTTTTGGGGCCGATGCCCTCGTTCCCCTGAGGCAAGGCAATGCGGTACTAAGCAGAGAAGGACAGTCGACATCTCAACCAGGCTGTAACATAACTTCTGGGCTGCTGCTTCCGTTCAGATAACACCTTCGCGAGTCCCATCCCGCCCGAGGTTGTGAACACCAGAGAATGAAGCTGCTTTGATCAACGTTCTGAATTCTCTCCCCATATGCCCTAATCTTGTCGTTCTCGTTCCTCCTGTGTGCAGCATCGAGAGCTAAGGTTGCGGTGACATGCGGCCATGGGATCAAACTCCTTATGTCAAAAGGCTCGCTGTCCCTGTGTCCCACGGGCTTCGTTGGATGTGTTTGAAGTCCTGTGACGGAGGTTCTCACCGTCCAACTACTATGACTGTTCTCGGCTTTGGGGCCGAAGATCTCGTTCCCCTGAGGCAAAGCAATGCTGACCTAAGCAGAGAGAAGGACAGTCGACATCTCAACCAGGCTGTGACGTAACTTCTGGGCTGCTGCTTCTGCTCGGACAACACCTCCGCCAGTCTTGCACTTGATCCCATCCCACCAAAAGTTGTGAACACCAGAGGAGTGAAGCTGTCGTGATTCACATTCTGAAGTATCTTTTTATACGCCTAATCTTTTCGTTCTCGTTCCTCCTGTGTGCAGTGACATGTGGCCATGTGGTCGTATATCCTGACATCAAAAGAAAACACGCTGTCCCAACGTCCAGAATTCTCGAGCACTGACGTCCACACGGGCTTCGTTAGATGTGTTGGAAGCTCTGTGAGTGGAGGTTCTCACCGTCTAATGGCAGGAGGATCGGTTCCACAGTGACATCATGGAATTTCTTTCGGTATATTTGTTGTGAGATCCTTTACTTCGTCACGCCTCATGCATACGAAGCCCCCTTTCTTACACCGTGGCGCAGTCAATGTCATAGGGTGAGCCACACACGCATTGGGAAGGCAAACCTTCTACTGGCCAACCATGCCTTAGAGCAATGGCATCTGTAAATTCTTGTGCATTGAGGCTGAAACCTTTTGCCCTTACCGGCAACATTGTTCGCCAGTTCGAGCGCGCATCGCTTGTGCTCTCTCTACTTTTTTCAAGTTCTCTGGCAATTGCTGCAACAAATGTTGCAGTTTATCACTGAATGTGCCTGCCGTCCTGTCGTAATGGACCGTCGAATCTTGTTTAATTCGCTGGTATCCACCTGACTTGTGCATTCTGAGCTATTATGTGCTCTTGAGGTCTGCCGTGAGCTTGACTGAGTTCTGATGTTCAATGGCAGCAAGCTCCTCTGGATTGGTCATTCCCATTCCTCCCAGACTCGGTGGTCGTGCAAGGAGTGACCTTTCTGATGGAGTTAAGTGATGGTGTTTCACTAATGTTGAATAAAAATACTGCTACCACTGCTGCTGCTGCTGCTCTGCTGCTGCTGATGATGATGATGATGATGATATTAGTAGTGATAATATTAATACAAAAGTAGTAACAGTTATTGAAAAACACAGCAGACAAAGACTTAAAATATACAATGACCGGAGATGATCGTATGGTGATCTTGGGAGGAAGCTACTGTAGGTTATTTAACAGAAGCTTTCAGTACAAACAGGACAAGAACGGTGGAGTACAGAAATATGTTAACTATGAGTGATAATTTTACGTTGGTTGGAGAGGGTCTGGTGTTGTAGCCATTAGTGTGTGGTCGTGTAGGCTGTAGCTGTTATGGCGATGAATAAGGACTAGGGTATCTGCTGGCATCAGTTGGGACGGTGGAGCAGCTCTGTCACCAAACTGTTGCTAGATGGAGACATGGTGATGAGTTTATGGCGCTGAGGGGCCAGTGTACTGAGTGTCCTTGATGGTAGATGTTATCTCTAATTCTGACTCACCGAGTACAGTGAATTAATCCATCCAGTAAGATACCTTAACACCTTGAGTTATGCAAGACTGTTTTATTTAGGTTCAAACTGGAGTTGAAGTTTGTGAAATCTGATTTAGTTTAATTTTCTTTCCTACTTACATTTAACTACTTATTAATGTGTATTATAATTAATTATCTTAAACTATACGTGTTTCATGTTTTATTTTAGCTGCTGTGATCATTGTGTGATGTTTTTATGTATTTATGTATTATGTAATGTTAGTTACAAGTCTTGAGTTTGTATTTTGGTTATGTGGAGAAACTGTACTGTGGTTCACTGTCTGACACCAAAGAATGAGTGACACGCGGACGGCTTGCTGTGTGGGCCTCAGGTATAGGGAGACTTGTGAGTTGTAGTGCTGGTCATTGGTACATTGTAATTTGTAGTGCTGGTCATTGTTACATTGTGAGTTGTAGTGCTGGTCATTGGTACATTGTGAGCAGTGCTGGTCATTGTTACATTGTGTTGTAGTGCCGTATTGTTACATTGTGAGTTGTAGTGCTGGTCATTACATTGTGAGCTGTAGTGCTGGTATTGGCAATTGTGAGCTGTAGTGATGGTCATTGTTACATTGTAAGTTGTAGTGCTGGTCATTGTTACATTGTGAGTTGTAGTGCTGGTCATTGGTACATTGTGAGCTGTAGTGCTGGTCATTGTTACATTGTAAGTTGTAGTGCTGGTCATTGTTACATTGTGAGTTGTAGTGCTGGTCATTGGTACATTGTAATTTGTAGTGCTGGTCATTGTTACATTGTGAGTTGTAGTGCTGGTCATTGTTACATTTAAGTTGTAGTGCTGGTCATTGTTACATTGTGAGTTGTAGTGCTGGTATTGGTATTGTGAGTTGTAGTGCTGGTCATTGGTACATTGTGAGCTGTAGTGCTGGTCATTGTTACATTGTGTTGTAGTGCTGGTCATTGTTACATTGTGAGTTGTAGTGCTGGTCATTGTACATTGTGAGCTGTAGTGCTGGTCATTGTTACATTGTGAGTTGTAGTGCTGGTCATTGTTACATTGTGAGTTGTAGTGCTGGTCATTGGTACATTCTGAGCTGTAGTGATGGTCATTGGTACATTGTGAGCTGTAGTGCTGGTTATTGGTACATTGTGAGCTGTAGTGCTGGTCATTGTTACATTGTGTTGTAGTGCTGGTCATTGGTACATTGTAAGTTGTAGTGCTGGTCATTGTTACATTGTGAGTTGTAGTGCTGGTCATTGGTACATTGTGAGCTGTAGTGTGGTCATTGTTACATTGTGAGTTGTAGTGCTGATCAATTGGTACATTGTGAGCTGTAGTGCTGGTCATTGTTACAGTGTGAGTTGTAGTGCTGGTCATTGGTACATTGTAAGTTGTAGTGCTGGTCATTGTTACATTGTGAGTTGTAGTGCTGGTCATTGGTACATTGTGAGCTGTAGTGCTGGTCATTGTTACATTTGAGTTGTAGTGCTGATCAATTGGTACATTGTGAGCTGTAGTGCTGGTCATTGTTACATTGTGAGTTGTAGTGCTGGTCATTGGTACATTGTAAGTTGTGTGCTGGTCATTGTTACATTGTGAGTTGTAGTGCTGGTCATTGGTACATTGTGAGCTGTAGTGCTGGTCATTGTTACATTGTGAGTTGTAGTGCTGATCAATTGGTACATTGTGAGCTGTAGTGCTGGTCATTGTTACATTGTAATTTGTAGTGCTGATCATTGTTACATTGTAATTTGTAGTGCTGGTCATTGTTACATTGTAATTTGTA
Organism: Homarus americanus; assembly: GCF_018991925.1. Taxonomy (NCBI): domain Eukaryota; kingdom Metazoa; phylum Arthropoda; class Malacostraca; order Decapoda; family Nephropidae; genus Homarus; species Homarus americanus. The sequence goes on from NW_024724507.1 coordinate 24,619, forward strand.
GTGCTGGATATTGGTACATTGTGAGCTGTAGTACTGGTCATTGTTACATTGTAATTTGTAGTGCTGGTCATTGTTACATTGTAATTTGTACTGGTCATTATTGTGAGCCTGAAAGTTGTCATTGTTACATTGTAATTTGTAGTGCTGGTCATTGTTACATTGTAATTTGTAGTGCGTCATTGTTACATTGTAATTTGTAGTGCTGGTCATTGTTACATTGTAATTTGTAGTGCTGGTCATTGTTACATTGTGAGCTGTAGTGCTGGTCATTGTTACACTTTATCGATGTAAGGTCGTCCCATTATAACTACTACTGTATATAGCTTTTGGGAGCTAATTTTGTACCTTAATTCAATCCTCTACCAAATGTGTTGATGATTCAGTGTCCCGTTGGTTCACCGAGAGTTGGATGAGTAGTTACAGTTGGGTTGGGTTGTGTTAGTTAGTTAGGTTGTTAGTTAGGTTGTAAGTAGGTTGGGTTGGGTTAGTTGGGTTAGGTTGTGTTAGGTTGTTATGTTAGGTTAGGCTAAGTTGCGTTTGGTTGGGTTGATGTTAGGTTAGGTTGGGTTATGTTAGGGGTTAGTTGCTGCAAGTAGGTTGGGTTGGGTTATGTTAGGTTAGGTTAGAAGATGAGGTTAGGTTAGTTAGGTTAGGTTAGGTTAGGTTAGGTTGGGTTAGGTTAGGGTTAGAGTTAAGGTAGGAGTAGGTTAGGGGTTATTAGGGGTTGCAGGTTGGGTTAAGCTTAGGTTAGGTAGGGGGAAGTAGGTTAAGCTAGGTTGGGTTGTGTGCTAGGTTAGGTTGTTAGGGGTTGGGTTGGGTTAAGTTGGGTTGCTAGGTTGTGTTGAGTTAGGTTGGGTTGTGTTAAGGGTTGGGTTGAAGAAGTTAGGGTTGGCTATGTTGGGTTAGGTTGTTAGGTTAGGTTGCTAGGGGTTAGGTTGCTGTTAGGTTAGGTTGTTATGTTTGGTTAGGTTGGGTTATGTTAGGTTAGGTTGGGTTATGTTAGGTTAGGTTGGGTTGTGTTAGGTTAAGTTGGGTTATGTTGTGGTTAGGTTGGGTTATGTTAGGTTAGGGGGCTTGGTTAGTTATGTGGGTGTAGGTTAGGGTTGTTATGCGTTTCGGTTAGGTTAGGTTAGGCTAGGCTAGGTTGGGTTAGGTTAGGCTAGGTTGGGTTATGTTACGTTAGGTTGGGTTATGTTACGTTAGGTTGGGTTATGTTAGGTTAGGTTGGGTTGGGTTATGTTAGGTTAGGTTGGGTTAGGTTAGGTTAGGTTAGGTTAGGTTAGGTTAGGTTAGGTTAGGTTGGGTTAGGCAAGGTTGGGTTAGGTTAGTTTAGGTTAGAGTATCGGATCACTGAATTTTCTGACCATTAAACAATCGAACCAGTAAAGCTTCTGCATACGGAGTCGTAACCTCCTTGTATGACAGGTCACTAAGTGGGGATACAATGGGGGATTTAGACACCAAATTGGGTATAAAGTTGGGGAAATCGTGTGTCCTCCTCCCCTTTGTCTACGATGGTGCTTCCTCAATGGGGGGGGGGGGTTAATAGGGGGTTCAGATTCTGTACGATACTGTTATAGAATCTGTGTGTGTGTGTGTGTGTGTGTGTGTGTGTGTGTAAAGAAGATGTTTATACTGTCTTTAATTCGTCTACACATTAAAGACACTATCGTTCATGGTGAGGAGGGAGGTGGGGGTGGGGATAAGGGGTGTTACCTATATGTTACATTGGTTAAGTCCCCAGTTAACCAGGTTGGTAACACATATAATATAATTGGGCTTTTGGTAACGAAACCCAATTGAAGTTTCTTGTTTTATTATAAAAGGATTATGTCTATAATTCCTGAGTGTAGATCAACCGTAAGTTCCACTGTATATGAGTGAACGAGAAAGAGGACGGCGCTTATGAATGTAAACATTGATCACGTCCGTTTGATATTAGTTGGTGTGAGTGACTGACGAGTAGTGACCCATCGAGGGAGAGCGGTGTGGGTACGTCGTCCCCCCTCGAGGGAAGACGGAGCCATCCACTGCGGCTCTCAAATAACGTCAAGGATATCAAACTACTGCTCACTTCAGGTGGCCAGAGAGCCAGCTACTTTATCCCTTTACTCAGCATAGTATGACCAGCTTCCCGTGGGCACACCTTATCACGTGCATTGAACATGTCACCTCATAGCTAGTGGAAAGTTACAGGGGGTGAAATCTGAATATAAATCAGATGTAAGAACCCAGGGGCCATTACAGGTGGAGGGGCGGGGTGGGGAACTACAGCGAATTACAAAATCTATCACCATCACTGTCCATTCATTTTGTATGTTTCTTTTGTAACTGTAACTGATTAAATTCCTTACTTTTTCCTGGTTAGGTTAGGTTAGGTTGGGTTAAATTAGATTGTGATAGGTTAGGTTAGGTTAGGTTGTGTTTGGCTAAATAAGGTTGTGTTAGGTTAGATTGGATTAGATTAGCTTGTTTTAGGTTAGGTTAAGTTGTGCTACTTTAGATTAGGTTAGGTTAGGTTGTGTTAGGTTAGGTTGTGTTAGGTTAGGTTCGGTTAGGTTCGGTTAGGTTAGGTTAGGTTAGGTCGTATTAGGTTAAGTTTGATTAAATTAGGGACCTGTTAGGTTAGCATTAGAGAGTTTATTCACCAGGTGAAATAAGCTGGAGTGTCTAATTTTCAGGTAATCCAATATAAACGCTTAAACCCTTCAGTCCTTTTCCCGTGTTGGCTTCATCAATATGTGTAGTGTCTGCGGCTACATCGTAATGTGTGTCCAAGCGTCAACTTCTGATGTATTAAGCCAATGTGTCCTCTCCACTCAGCTCAATGTGTCCTCTCCACTCAGCTCTACTCAGCGTCCTCACCAACCATTACACATCTTAGTGGTTGGTTTGGTTGTCAAGTGAGTCGTGCAGCTACATCGACAATTTTTTTACGGTCAATTTATCGTTTATTTTAGGGGACTTTGTGGCATGCTTAGCAAAACAGTTCTTGACGATGTGAGAATGAAGAGAACTTTATGGATACGTCACTTTTAGCATTGATATGATTGTTAATATTTGTTGACATAGTTGCTTGGTGGAGATGTTCTTGGCTATTGTGGTGACGGGGATAAACTGTTTTTTTCTGTGACAGTTTGTGTGTTATGTAATGGAGGGGTAGTTATAGTCTTCTCTTTCACACTTTACTGGGATAAGACGTATGAGATTGGTTAACATCTGAGTCAAACTATCCTAGGTTGAGTTAAGTTAGGTTAGGTTGGTTGGTTCAGGCTAGGCTAGGCTACGTTAGATTAGATATAAGAACATAAGAACATAAGAATGAGGAAAACTGCAGCGGCCTATTGGCCTGTTACTGAGCAAACCTGTTTACACCCAACCCCTATTGCTCATAAGGAGCATCCAACCTATGTTTGAAGCTATCCAGCGATTCGAGTTAATGATGATATTTGGTAACTTGTTTCATTCATCCACTACTCTGTTTCCAAACCAGTGTTTACCTATTTCACGCCTAAATCTAAATTTGTCTAATTTGAAACCATTGTTACGAGTTCGCTCCTGGTTGGATAGTTTGAGTACCTTTGTAATGTCACCTTTGTTTAGCCCTGCCTTCCACTTATACACCTTTATCAGGTCGCCCCTCGCTCTACGTCTCTCAAGGGAGTGCAAATTAAGAAGCTTTAACCTGTCTCTATACTCAAGGTTCCTAATGCCCGGGATTAGTCTTGTCATTCTCTGAATTCTTTCCAAGGATTCTATATCCATTCTGTAATACGGTGACCAGAACTGAACTGCGTAATCCAGGTGTGGTCTCACAAGAGCAAGATACAGTTTTAGGATGACCTCGCTAGTCTTGTAACTAACACTCCTTTGTATGAACCCAAGTACTTTATTTGCCTTGTTACGAGCAAAAACACATTGTTTACTTGGCTTAAGAGTTAAGGTTCTTACTTATCATTACTCCTAAATCTCTCCCGCAGTCGTATTTCTCTATGGCATCGTTGTTCATCTGGTATCTGGTTTCTCTGTTTACATCTCCTATACTGAGTACTTTACATTTGTCGACGTTGAATTTCATCTGCCATTTTTCAGACCATTCGAAAAATTTGTTTAGATCTTCCTGTAGTTTTGCCTAGTCCTCGTCAGATTTGATAACACGTCCTATTTTAGTGTCATCAGCAAATTTACTTATGTTGCTGTCTATGCCGATATCTATGTCGTTTATGCATATAATAAATAATAATGGTCCAAGTACTGAGCCTTGGGGAACTCCACTTGTGACGTTGCTCCAATGGGACTTAGTGCCATTAATGCTCACTCTCTGTTTCCTGTCCTGTAACCACGCCCTAATCCATTTAAGGATATTACCTTTGATGCCATGTGCTTCTACCTTTCTAATTAGTCTTTCGTGGGGGACTCTGTTGAAGGCTTTGCTAAAGTCGAGATATACCATATCATAATTGTGCCCCTCGTCCATCAGATTCGAAAAACTGATGAAAGAATGTTAATAGATTAGTTAGGCAAGAAACGTCCAGCTTGTGAAGCTGCTGGGAATCAATATTGATCAATCCGGTGCTTCAGGCAGATTTCTGGAATAGAGTTTGAAATGATTGCTTCCAGTAATTTGGGTTTACTATTGATGTTAGACTGATTGGCGCAGTTGAGTGATGGTGATCTATCCCCTCTTGAAAATCGGTATTACATTCGCTATCCCTCCAGGATTCTGGTACTACACCCGTTTTGGCGACATGTTAAAACAACTTTGCTAAGCGGGCATAATAAGCCTTTCCTTACATTCCTTAATACTCTGGGCAAATATCTCATCGGGACCAGGTGACTTATTAGGGCTTTAGTTTTCTATTTGCTTACTAACATCGTTACTAGTCACTACTATCTCACTCTAATTTGTTTTCACTATCTCTGAATAGAGTCGGTGCCTCAGGTATCATGTTTAAATTTTCAGTGGTGAAAACTGTTGAAAAATATTTATTCAAATTATTGCTCATTTCTCCGTCGTTATCAGTGAACCCGCCGGTATCTGACCGTATTGGTCCAATCTTTTCTCGTGTTTTAGTTTGATACATTTGGTAGAATCCTTTGGGGTTTGTCTTCGCCTCCCTTGCTATCCTTACCTCATTATTCCTCTTGGTTTTCCTTATCTCGGTTTTAACCCTACTCGCCAATATCTTATAATAATCCTGGAGGTGAATTTCACTTACGATTTATCCTTCTACTGCCTTCCTTTGTGTGATGTTCTTTAAATGATTATTTATCATATCTGGTACTTTAGTGGAATTTTTCTTCTTCCGCCTGAAAATCTAACTGGAATCGAATTTCTTTGTGATCGTCGTTTGCAAGTTCGTTCCCCTACCTCGACATTGCTAATAAGGTTTTCTCTGTTCAACAGAACTAAATCGAGTATATTATTACCCCGTGTGGGTTCGGTTATATGTTGACTTAGGAACAGTCCTGGATCGTCTCGAGAAAATCCTCTGATTGTGACCATAAATTAATGATGTATTATATAACAGGTAAATAATTAAATTTTTAGTAACAAATTCCAGTAAATAATTCACTCCAATAACTGAATTGTTTTTGTACTTAACCTAACCTAACTTATCATATTTCATGTTAGCGATAAAATAACCAAATATTACAGGTAACTAATTCTGCAGTGAGTATTGTCAGATGAGTTGTTGTTATCAGTAAGTGACTTTATTTAAGTGGATTATTCCACATATACTGTAGGTGGATCAGGAGTGTTTTGGCCGGATTTCTGGTATTTTCTGAACATCCAGGACGACCCACGTGGTCATAAAACCAGGAGAAAAATATAGCAGGGAGGGGGGGGAGGGTCAGATTGGCTTGGGGTGGTCCCAAAGGTCTCCAGTTTCTTAATTAATATCATATATATCATCGTAAAATTTCCCAATAGTTTAGTATATACACATTATTGAAAACTTCTAATTTTGTTATTTTGTCGTAATAAATACCGAATTAATGTACCTGGAATTTTTCAAATTTACTCCTGGAAAACCTGGGAAAGCCAGGGAATTTTGTTTTGTCTGGCCAGTAGACACCCTGGGTTAGGTTAGGTTAGTTTAGGTCAGGTTAGGTTAGGTTAGGTTTATATGATCTCTGGTGACGTAAGACAAGGCAGAGTAGAGGGTTGAGCTGACCCGTACTATACGAGAAACGTTTCAAACATTGTATTAGGTTGATGCGATTAACTATTGCGCAGGCTATTCTGTAAGCGCACATGCTGCTTTTTTGCACTCTGTGCTCATGACACATTCAGAGGAAAGCTAACACCTCGATCAGGCGCGAAGCCTTGTGCAGCGCCCAAGTGGCTCAACAGCTAACAACCAATCATCACTTTCTCACCGAAAATAGCGGACATCATGGCGGCCATTTAGAGAATATTTTGATAAATAATGAAGAGTTGAGGGCGTAAAGGCAATAAAAAACTGCATAAAAGTAATACGAGCAAATATACTTATACACGGTAGTATATATTGGATACGACCTTAAAAAATGTGGCGTAGGCCCTAAAAGGATCCTCTCGTTGAAAAACCTGTTTGGCTCTCATAATTACATAACATAAAGAAATTACAAATGCTGTAAAGTGAAGCAAAAATTATATACAAAAATGCAATATCACAACATACATTAAACAAATGGATAAAGCAGACACTCAAGACAATTTACACATCATGAAAATTCATAGATAACATATACTCGTATATTACTACTATGAGGCCTATATATAACCTTTCTATATATTCCATTCTATTAGATTATATAACATAAAAACACAAATGTAATATCTCACATTTGAAATACATGCTAGCTCATGGTGAAGAAATTAATGTGCCAATACATTACAAAGTTGTACACACCTTCAAGGTTCTGATCTGAAGGAAGCATAATTACAAAGCCTGATCTGAGGTGTCCTGATGTATAACTTTGGTGACAGCTGGTAACTACATATGCTGAAGCTTCTAGTTTAATTGCTCATAGGTCTTCCCTTGGAGATGTAGAACCTTAATGGAACTCCTATAATATTTCTAACCATTTGAGGCATCTTGAAAACACATTAACAATATACAGTACTCCCTAGTATTAGCGTATATAGCGCAGTTAACATTGATATACTCGTAGGTGACTGTGTGTATTTATTTTTGGTTTACTTTTACTTTTTATCCTCTTTCACCACTGGATCGGCTCGTTACCTGCTTGGGTGATCGGTCACGTTCCCTGATTACTTTTCCTTTTCATTTATCTTCTTCACTCAAAAGATCGGTTTGCCAGCTGCCCGGGCGATCGGTCACGCCCTGTCACGCACTGTTGGTAAGTACTGCATGCACTGGTTCCCTGAATGTACCCGGAACCGTTCCAGTGCGTTGGTCAAGTCTTGTCTTGAAAGAGCTCACACACTGGTACCGTCACAACCCCTCTGGTAGATGATTGTTCCAAGAGTTCACAACCCTCACTCCGGAAAAGTTTGCCCCTCACAGTTTTCTGGATCTGCGGCTTCTTCAATCTTGAGCTGTGACCCTTGTGGGGCGAAAGGTCCGCCAGGCTCAAAGTGGGGCGACACTCAACTGAGTAGTGCCCTTGAGACGCTTATACATTCCCCAACCAGGTCACCCTGCCCGCTCGTAGTATAAGCCAGGCAAGTTCAGGCGCTCCAATCTCAGGGTAGCTGAGGTGCTGAAGTGCAGGCACCAGTCTGGTGGCCCTCCTTTGAACATTTTCAACCAACTGGATGTCCCTAAAGCATATCCCGGGGACCAGACGGGGTGACAGTATCTGATGGGGAAGACCACCTTGAAGATCGTTACGAGGACGCAATCGTCTAGATATCTGGAACGACCTTCTATAAGACCCAATAATTATTTGCCTGGAATTACCTTCTTCTTTCTCACTACCCGAGAACTTCAGCCTGGCTGTCAACATACACACCCAGGTCCTTCTCACACACAGTCTCAACTAGTGCAGCGCTTCTTCCATCCCGTTGACATATGATACGCCTTTCTACCGTTGGTATGCCCCAGGTATCCTCTTGGCGGCCTTCAGACATTGAATCTCTGGCAGCCAGTTTCTTCTGACCATCTTGAGCTCCTACAGAGGTCTCTTCTGCAGCTCTTCATGTATTACTATATGATGGAACACTATACCTTCTCTTATCCCGGGGAAAACATGAAAAACAAGCCGATGAATTTCTTCGCCTTTTTGCAAAGGGCACACGGGTGAGACTTTCACCCCATTGTCACGTTTTGAATTTCGCCGTTAAGATGACGTAAAACAAACTATAGTATTTGTAAAATTAAAGCAGACGACACACAGTGTTCACCACTGCCATCTATTGAGCCGACCCAGCAGTTTTAAGAGCCAATGATCACAGCGATTCGTTTATTTTCCATCTTCGTATATCACCAGGCCGATGCCTCGTCCTGTCTTCGCTTTTGTGTGTGTGGCAGGTCATTAATTGTATTAACCTTTTATTAGGAACTTTAACTGCACCCATAACATCTACCTGTTATTTGTGAGAGGATTTATTGCGCACACATCATTTATCCGTTATTTTTTTTTTATTTTTTTTTTTTTTTTTTTTTTTACGGGGAATAGCTCACCCGGGCACAGGTCATTAACCCACAACGGGGCCTTGGGGCGAAAAAAAAATAAGAAGAAATTAAAATATAAAAGAAAAAGGTTATAATTGCGTTAATTCCACACCCCACGAAGATGTCGAAAACCATCTTTTGAAGGAGACAGATTAAAGGAGTATGGAAACACAGAAGAAGGCAGAGCATTCCACAGTTTGGCTGTGTGGAGGAAAGAAGGATGAATAGTAACGGGTTATTCTAGTGCGACCGACATCCACAGAGAAACGGTGGGCACCGCGGGCAAGACGTGTGCTATCAGCCCTTGGCCTTGCCGGGTGGTACACAGGATGCCAAAATCCACCAAACATTGCCCGTTAAAGTACCTGTAAAAGAGAGAGTGAAGCAACATTGTGGCGAAGAGAAAGGGAAGAAAGATTGTCAACTAAAGGAGGAGAGTTAATAAGACTTAAATGCCTTTGATTCCACCCTATCTAACAGTTGGGCAGAAGAGCCACTCAATGATATGGAGAGCAGTAATTTGGTTAGGACGAATGAATCCCTTATATACTTGAAGCGAACTGCTCAGAGTGAAGTAGCTACGGCATTCGTGAAGCCAGCATCTTCAGCCGAGGCAGCTTATGTGATGTTGAGGATGTGTGGCTTCCATGACATATCAGAGAAACAGTGAGGCCCAGCATATCTATTTTTGGAATTTGGCAGAAAGATTGGTGTCCTGAAATGTGATTGCGGGAGATCATCTTTAATGGGTGCGTGTAATTGGTAAATTTTGGTGTTATATGACTACTGAATTTAACCAGTTTCTACCTCCCATTCCGGAGATGCTGCACAAGATCTGCATTGATAAATGAAACGATATCGCCTTTCGAAAGCTCAGGTCTAGTTTTGGAGAATTAGAGAGGAAAAAATGTGAAGCAGTGTGTAGAAGAGTAGAATCATTAGTGTGAGAAATGATGAATTAGTCGTAGTGCGAAGTAAATCATTGATAAAAAAGAAGGAAGAGTGTAGAAAGAACAGAAATCCTGTGGGACACCACTATTGGTAGAAAGAAAGGAGAGATCGACCTTCGACAACAACTCAAGGCAGATCGTCTCGCGAAGCTAGAGATGAGAGAACAAAATGGGGAGAGAAAAACCATAAGAGGGGAAGCTTAGAGGCAAAGACTTGTGCCATACCCTGTCAAAGGTTTTGGAGATGTCGAGACCACGATGAAAGTTTCCATAATCCCTAAGAGGATGACCAAAGATGGGTGCAGGAGAGCAGATCACCAGTAGATCTCGCACGGCGAAAGCTATACCAGGATCCGGACAAAAGAGAAAAAGGCGTTAAAGGTGACGGAGAAAATGAGTAAGATCATTTCGAAAATCTTAGAGATAGAGGATGAAGTTAGGGCAATGGGGCGACAGTTAGAGGGATTAGAATGGTCACCCCGGGATGCGCTTAAACCAAGGCAAGCTTCCAAGAAGAAGGAAAGCTTTGGGCTTTGGAGGCAGAGGCGAAAGAGGCGAGCTAGCATAGGGGGCCAGAATCCTCAGCTCACTCCCCAGAACAGGAGAATATTCAACAATGCCACAATGAGGGGGACGTAGAAGGTGGCCAGACCCCTTATGACACTCTTTAGATAGCCTCTTACTATAGCTACATCTTCTCCTTCTTTCCGAGCTAAACCTCCTATACCAGGATAAACGGGTCATGATGATGATGATGACGTTTGTAAAGGTAGACAGAGAGGGAGCGGGGCCAGCCAGCTATAGTTCAGTGACGTCACTGGGCAAGGAGCGTAAACTAGACTGCTGTCCGTCCGACCGTCTCCATCGACCTTTAGCCATAATCCAACCTGTATAACATACACCAACAAGGCACAAACCCTTACGAGTGGAGATTATAGGAAAGTGCATAGGTTCAGTAGAGGAGCAGGGGCAGGGAGGCAGAGTTGGAATCTGCCTGCGGAGTTAGAGGAGAATAAAGGACAAAGTAGATTAGCTTTATCAGGGGGAGAGCTGGCTATAGAGTTATCAGGTCGGAAGAGAGGAGGAAAAAGGAGTGCAAAAAAGTTATTAGATGTTTTGTTGGCGACCAGAAGGATTTATTTAAGAATAACCTTAAGAAAGCGATTCCTAGAAGTAATGAAAGAGGTAACAGGAGGAGATAGTTTCATATCTTTGATATTTCTATCTCTCTGCAGCGCAAGAGAACAGATGATCGAACCATGATTGTAAAGTGAAAGTTTAGTAGAAGATAGATAAATCCACTCATACCACCCTGTATAACCTGTTGTTTTGTGCCAGCATTACCGAGGCGTCCTGAAAGTAGAAAAGCAAATATTCATCTCATGAAAAGTTGGTGAAGAAATTTCGCAAGGATTGCCAGTGTGTCATAGTTGGCGTTAGGGTGGGGGGGTGGGGGGGGTGGGGTGGGGAGGTTATGTTATGTTCACACACCTCTAATGACTCATGAAGTAAACTCTAACACAACATTGATGTATTCTGTGAGCTTAACAACAATGATTCGTACCTCGTGAGCATACAATATCACACGATCTGTACCAGGAGCTTACAATACTATAAATGATCTGTACCGTGAGCTTACAAATAATAATGATCTGCACCAGGAGCTTGGCTAATACAACAATGATCTGTACCAGAGCTATAATACAACAATGATCTGTACTGTGAGCTTGCTAATACAACAATGATCTGTACCAGAGCTATAATACAACAATGATTCGAAAATTGTGAGCTTACACACAACAATGATCTGTACTCTGTGAGCTACAATACTACAATGATCTGTACCAGAGCTATTAATACAACAATGATTCGTACTGTGAGCTATTAATACAACAATGATTCGTACTTCGTGAGCTTACAATACAACAATGATCTGTACTGTGAGCCGCTAACAATGATCTGTACTGGTGAGCTACAATACAACAATGATCTGTACTGTGAGCTATTAATACAACAATGATCTGTACTGTGAGCTTACAATACAACAATGATCTGTACTGTGAGCTAATACTACAAATGATCTGTACTGGTGGAGCTAAGTAATAGATGAAATTAAATGATCTTGTACTCTCTGTGGGGAGCTTTACAATACAACAATGATCTGTACTCAGAGCTTACATTGTTAAATGATCTGTACTGTGAGCTTACAATACAACAATGATCTGTATCAGATTTACAATAATACAATGATTCATGTACTGTGAGCTTACAATACAACAATGATCTGTACTGTGAGCTAGCACATAACAATGGATTCTGTACTGTGAGCTTATAATACAACAACATCTGACCAGAGCTATACAACAATGATCTGTACTGTGAGCTTGCACATGTAAATAATGATCTGACTGTGGTTTACACAACAATGATCTGTACTGTGAGCTACAATACAAAAGTGGATCTGGACTGTGAGCTATTAATACAACAATGATCTGTACTGTGAGCTTTCATTAACACAACAATGATCTGACTGTGAGCTACAATACAACAATGATCTGTACTGTGAGCCAAGTAATACAATGATCTGGACTGTGAGCTTTAAGTAATACAACAATGATCTGTACTGTGAGCCATGTCACAACAATGATCTTAACTGTTAGCTTACAATACAACAATGATCTGTACTCAGAGCTTATAATACAACACGATCTGAACTGTTAGCTAAATACAACAAAATGACCAGGTACTGTGAGCTTACAATACAACAATGATCTGAACTGTGAGCTTTTACATAACAATGATCTGTACCGTGAGCTTTCACAATACAACAATGATCTGAACTGTTACTATAATACAACAATGATCTGTACTGGTGAGCTTACAATACAAACAATGATCTGAACTGTTAGCTATAAATTACAACAATGATTCGGTAATTGTGAGCTAAATACAACAAATGATCTAACCAGAGCTTACAATACAACACGATCTGTACTGTGAGCTTACATCATACCATGGATCTGTACTCGTGAGCTTGCCAATAACAATGATCTGTAATTGTGAGCTTACAATACAACAATGATTCAGAACTGTGAGCTTACAATACGCTACAAATGATCTGTACTGTGAGCTTACAATACAACAATGATCTGTACTCAGGAGTTGGCTAACATAATGATCTGTACTCAGAGCTATTAATACAACAATGATCTGTACTGTGAGCTAACAACAATGATCTGGACTGTGAGCTAACAATACAACAATGATTCGTACTTCAGGGGAGTTAACACAACAATGATCTGTACTGTGAGCTATTAATACAAACAATGATCTGTACCAGAGCTTACAATACTACAATGATCTGAACTGTAGCCATAATACAACAATGATCTGTACTGTGAGCTTGGCTACTGCTAACAATGATCTGTACTGTGAGCTTACAATACAACAATGATCTGTACTGAGCTACAATACAACAATGATCTGTACTGTGAGCTTACAATACAAATAATGATCTGTACTGTGGAGCTTACAATACAACAATGGATCTGTACCAGAGCTTACAATACAACAGTGTGTGGTTATGTTCTGAACCTTCTGTTATTTTGTACACAATGTTCTCACCACTCACCTGTCATTTCTACCCACTCACTCACCACTCACTTTTTAATGACGTTACTCACCCTTCCCTGACCCACACCCCTGACTAACGCAGTTTCTATACAAGTAGTTGGTCACCGTTGTTATGTCATGTCCTACAGTGACAGTCTTATTTATCCACAAATTCAAAGCGTAATCCTGTTTGAGTAATGAGACCTTTAAACCCTAAATTAATGTGATGGCTTAATCCAGCGTAAATAACCCGTAGGCTGATTAATAAATGACGGTATCTAGTCGTAGTAATCAATTTTCTACTAGACACACCAGTAGGTTTAGGCTGGGTGAGGCTGACCAGTAGTGACTCACCTGTCAGAGAGTTATGCATATTTCCCCACCAGGTGACACAGGTGTACTCCCATCTTGGACACCCAGTAGTAATTGTTGGATGAGTGGGTTTATAGACGCTCTCTCAACACTGTGGGTATGTGTGGTGTTGGATGAGTGGTGTATGGTGACGCCTCAACACTGTGGGTGTGTGTGGTGTTGATGAGTGGTTTATAGACGCTTCAACACTGTGGGTGTGTGTGGTAAGCGTGGATGAGTGGTTTATGGTGACGCTCTCAACACTGTGGGCGTGGCGTGGTGTTGATGAGTGGCTTATGGTGACGCTTCCCAACACTGTGGGGTGTGTGTGGTGTTGGATGAGTGGTTTATGGTGACGCCCTCAACACTTCCGTGGGTGTGTGTAGTTGATGAGTGGTTTATGGTGACGCTCAAATATCGTGGGTGTGTGTGGTGTTGATGAGGTTTATGGTGACGCCCTAACACTGTGGGTGTGTAGTGTTGATGAGTGGTTTATGGTGACGCTTCCTCAACACTGTGGGTGTGTGTGGTGTTGATGAGTGGCTTATGGTGATGTTTCAACACTGTGGGGTGTATGTGGTGTTGATGAGTGGTTTATGGTGACGTTTCTACTGTGTGTGTGGTGCTGATGAGTGGTTTATGGTGACGCCCCCAAATACTGTGGGTGTGTGTGTGTGGTGTTGGATGAGTGGTTTATGGTGACGCCCCTCAACTCTGTGGGTGTGTGTGTGGTGTCGGATGAGTGGTTTATGGTGACGCTCAACACTGTGTGTGTGTGTGTGGTGCTGGATGAGTGGTTTATGGTGACGCTCAACACTGTGGGGCGTGTGTGGTGCTGGAGGGTTTATGGTGACGCTCTCAACGCTGGGGTGTGTGGTGTTGATGAGTGGTTTATGGTGACGTTTCCCAAACACTGGGTGTGTGTGTGGTGTTGGATGAGTGGCTTGGCGGTGACGCCTCAACACTGTGGGGTGTGTGTGTGGTGTTGATGAGTGGTTTATGGTGACGTTTCCTCAACACTGTGTGTGTGTGGTGTTTGGATGAGTGTTTGTGGTGGATGCCTCAACGCTGTGGGTGTGTGGTGTTGGATGAGTGGCTTATATGACGCTCTCAACGCTGTGGGTGTGTGTGGTGCTGGATGAGTGGTTTATGGTGACGCTCAACTCTGTGGGTGTGTGGTGTCGGATGAGTGGTTTATGCAGACGCCTCAATGCTGTGGGTGTGTGTGGTGTTGATGAGGGTTTATGGTGACTTTCCCAACGCTGTGGGTGTGTGGTGTTTGGATGAGGTTTATGGTGACGCTCTAACGCTGTGGGTGTGTGTGGTGTTGGATGAGTGGTTTGATGTGAGGCTCTCAACACTGGGTGTGTGTGTGGTGTTGGATGAGTGACAGGAGACGCTCTCAGCACCAGGGGTGTGTGTGGTGTTGGATGAGTGTTTATAGAGGTTCTCAACACTGGGTGTGTGTGGTGTTGATGAGTATGGTGGTGACGCTTCTCAACACTGTGGTGTGTGTGGTGTTGGATGAAGTGGTTTGCGGTGACGCTCTCAACACTGTGGGTGTGTGCAGTTGGATGAGTGGTTTATGGTGGTTCTCAACACTGGGTGTGTGTGGTATGGATGAAAGGGTTTATGGTGACGCTTCCAACACTGTGGGTGTGTGTGGTGTTGATGAGTGGTTTATAGTGAGGCTCAACACTGGGTGTGTGTGTGGTGTTGGATGAGTGGTTTATGGTGACGCTCTCAACACTGTGGGTGTGTGTGGTGCTGGATGAGGCGGTTTATGAGACGCTCTCAACACTGTGTGTGGTGTTGGATGAGTGGTTATGGTGACGTGCTTCCAACACTGTGGGGTGTGTGTGGTGTTGGATGAGTGGTTTATGGTGACGCTCAACACTAAAAAGTTGGATGAGTGGTTTATGGTGAGTTCTCAACACTGTGTGTGTGTGGAAGTGGGATGAGTGGCTTGGTGGTGACGCCCTCAACTCTGTGGGTGTGTGTGTGGCGTTTGGGATGAAAGCGGTTTATGAGACGTCAACACTGGTGTGTGTGTGGTGTTGGATGAGTGGTTTATGGTGACGCTCTCAACACCTGGGGTGTGTGCTTGGGAACAGAGTGGTTTGGCGGTGACGCTCTCTCGCCAACGCTGTGGGTGTGTGTGTTGATGAGTGGTTTAGAGACGCTTCCCACATTCGTGGGTGTGTGTGGTGTTGGATGCAGAGTGGTTTATGGTGATGCCTCAACACTGTGGGTGTGTGTGGTGCTGGATGAGTGTTTATGGTGACGCCTCAACTCTGTGGGTGTGTGGTGTTTGATGAGTGGTTTATGGTGTGACGCCTCAACACTGTGGGTGTGTGTGGTGTTTGATGAGTGGTTTATAGGATGCCCTCAACACTGTGGGTGTGTGTGGTGTTTGGATGAGTGGTTTATGGTGATGCCTCAACACTGTGGGTGTGTGTGGTGTTGATGAGTATTTATGGTGACGCTTCTCAACACTGTGGGTGTGTGTGGTGTTGGATGAGTGGTTTATGGTGACGTCAACACTGTGTGGGTGTGTGTGTGTGTGGTGTTGATGAGTGGTTTATGGTGACGCTCTCAACACTGTGGGGTGTGTGTGTGGTGTTGATGAGTGGTTTGGTAGACGCTCTCAACACTGTGGGTGTGTGGTGTTGATGAGTGGTTTATGGTGACGCTCTCAACGCTGTGGGTGTGTGTGTGTTGATGAGTGGCTTATGGTGACGCTTTCCTCAACACTGCGTGTGGGGTGGCAAGCTGGATGAGTGGTTTATGGTGACGCCCTCAACTCTGTGGGTGTGTGTGTAAAGTGGATGAGTGGTTTATGGTGACGCTTCCTGGCCCGTGTGGGTGTGTGTGGTGTTGGATGAGTGGTTTATGGTGACGCTCTCAACGCTGGGTGTGTGTGGGTGCTTGGATGAGTGTTTTTATGGTGACGCCTCAACACTGTGGGTGTGTGTGTGGTGCTGGATGAGTGGTTTGAGGTGACGCTCTCTCAACTCTGTGGGTGTGTGGGTGGTGTTGGATGAGTGGTTTATGGTGAGGCTCTCATGTGGGTGTGTGTGGTGTTGATGAGGAAGCAGTGGTGACGCCTCTAACACTGTGGGGTGTGTGGTGTTGGAGCGAGTGGTTTATGGTGACGCTTCAACACTGTGGGGTGTGCTGATGAGTGGCTTATGGTGACGCCCTCAACACTGTGGTGTGTGGTGTTGATGAGTGGTTTATGGTGACGCCTCAACACTGTGGGTGTGTGTGTGGTGTTGATGAGTGGGTTTATGATGACGCCCTCAATACTGTGGGTGTGTGTGGTGTTGGATGAGTGGTTTATGGTGACGCCTCAAACACTGTGGGTGTGTGTGGTGTTGATGAGGTTTATGGTATTCTCAACACTGTGGGTGTGTGTGGTGTTGGATGAAAAGTTATGGTGACTCTCAACACTGTGGGTGTATGTGGTGTTGATGAGGTTTATGGTGATGCCTCTCAACATCGTGTGTGTGGTGTTGGATGAGTGCTTGAGGTGACTAAATACTGTGTGTGTGTGTTGTGTTGATGAGTGGTTTATAGACGCCCTCAACAATGTGGTGTGTGCTTGATGAGTGGTTTATGGTGACTTCAACTCTGTGGGTGTGTGGTGTTGATGAGTGGTTTATGGTGACTCTCAACACTGTGGGTGTGTGGTGTTGATGAGTGGTTTATGGTGACGCCTCAACACTGTGGGTGTGTGTGGTGCTGGATGAGTGGTTTATGGTGACGCTCAACACTGTGGGTGTGGAAGTTGATGAGTGGCTGGCGAGATCGCCTCTAACACTGTGTGTGTGTGTTGTTGATGAGTGGTTTATAGACGCCCTCAACACTGTGGGTGTGCGTGGTGTTGATGAGTGGGTTTATGGCATCAACACTGTGGGTGTATATGTGTAAAATGGCTTGAGTGGTTTATAGACGTGCTCTCTCAACACTGTGGGTGTGTGGTGTTGATGAGTGGTTTATGGTGACGCCTAACACCGTGTGTGTGCGCTGAGTGAGTGGTTTATGGTGATGCTTCTCAACACTGTGGGGTGTGTGTGCTGGATGAGTATGGCGGGTGACGCTCTCAACACTGTGTGTGTGGTGCTGGATGAGTGTTTATGGTGACTCTCAACACTGTGGGTGTGTGTGGTGTTGGATGAGTGGTTTATGGTGGACGCTCAAACACTGTGGGTGTGTGTGTGGTGTTGGATGAGGGTTTGAGGTGACGCTCTCAACACCGTGGGTGTGTGTGGCGTTGGATGAGTGGTTTATGTAGACGCTCTCAACACTGTGTGTGTGGTGTTGATGAGTGGTTTATGGCGGTTTTTCCCTCAACACTGCGGGGTGTGTGTGGTGTTGATAAGTGGTTTATGGTGACGCTTCCCTAACACTGTGGGTGTGTGGTGTTGATGAGTGGCGATGGTGACTCTCAACACGGGTGCGTGGTGTTGATGAGTGGCTTTATAGACGCTCTCAACACTGTGTGGGTGTGTGTGTGGTGCTGGATGAGTGGTTTGGTGGTGACGCTTCCCTGGGACTGTGGGTGTGTGTGGTGTTGATGAGTGGTTTATGGTGACGCTCTCAACACTGTGGGTGTGTGTGTGGTAAGGACAGAGTGGTTTATGGTGACTTCAACACCGTGGGTGTGTGGTGGTGGATGAGTGGTTTATGGTGACGCTCTCAACACTGTGGGTGTGTTGATGAGTGGTTTATGGCATTTTCCCCTCAACACTGTGGGTGTGTGGTGTTGATAAGTGGTTTATGGTGACGCTCTCAACACTGTGGGTGTGTGTGGTGTTGGATGAGGCTATGGCACCAACGCTGTGGGTGTGTGGGGTGGTGCGGGATGAGTATTATGGTGACGCTCTCAACACCGTGGGTGTGTGTGGTGTTGGATGAGTGGTTGGCGGTGATGCTCTCAACACTGTGGGGTGTGTGGGTGCGATGAGGCTTGCGGTGACGCTCTCAACACTGTGGGTGTGTGTGTGTTGGATGAGTGGTTTATGAGACGCCTCAACACTGTGGGTGCAGGTGGTTGGATGAAAGGCTGGCAGACGCTCTCAACACTGGGTGTGGTGTTGAGCTTGAGTGGTTTGTAGACGCTCTCAACACCGTGTGTGTGGTGTTGGATGAGTGTATTTATAGGATGCTCTCATCGTGGTGTGTGTGGTGCTGATGAGTGGCTTGTGACGCCCTCAACACTGTGGGTGTGTGTGGTGCTGGATGTAAGTGGTTTATGGTGACGCTCAACACTGTGGGTGTGTGGTGTTGATGAGTGGTTTATGGTGACTCTCTCTCAACACTGTGGGTGTATGTGTGGTGTTGATGAGTGGTTTATGGTGACTTTCTGAAACAATGTGGGTGTGTGTGGTGTTGATGAGTGGTTTATGGTGACGCTCTCAACACTGTGTGGGGTGTGTGTGGTGTTGATGAGTGGTTTATGGTGACGCCCTACACTGTGTGTGTGGACAATAGATTAGCACTATCGCTTATTTCACCTGTAGATTAGGGTGGAGGGCTAAGAGAGGAGAGAGAGAGAGAGAGAGAGAGAGAGAGAGAGAGAGAGAGAGAATATGGTGGGTACTTCTGAGAAGTCAAACGATTGTGCTGTTATGATGGTTGAGTTGTTATTCTCCCCTGTAACGACCGTATAGTTGAATTGCCCTAGTTGGGGGGGGGCGGAGCGAGGGGAGGTGAGGAGAGGGTAGATAATGAAGGGAGGAGGAGAAAGGGAAGAAGAGAAAAGAGACGGAGGAGAAAACAGAACGAAGGAGAGAGAGTTATAGTGAGACGTAGAGAGGAGATTGGTGGTGAGAGGAGATTGGTGGTGAGAGGAAGATTGGTGGTGAGCAGGAGATTGGTGGTGGGAGGAGATTGGTGGTGAGAGGAGATTGGTGGTGAGAGGAGATTGGTGGTGAGAGGGAGATTGGTGGTGAGGAGATTGGTGGTGAGGAGATTGCGGTGAAAGGAAGATTGGTGGTGAGAGGGAGATTGATGGTGAGGTGCGGTGAAAGGAAGATAGTGATATATACATACATACCTACTGTAAAGGCCTGGACTTCAGGTTATAAATCCTTGCCAGCCTAATCAGGATCTTATAAAAGGAAAGTCAAGAACCGTGAGTTTCAGGGTAACAAACAACTGTTAGCGATTGACATCTCTTTACTACAAAATAATCACAATAATTGACACCACTCCACAAATATTAAATAAACAATTATGGAGTCATGCATACATACATACATACATACATACATACATACACCATACATACATACATACATACATACATACATACATACATACATACATACATACATACATAGGCTACATATACATACATACATACAAACATACATACATACATACATACATACATACATACATACATACATACATACATACATACATACATAGGCTACATACATAGGCTACATACATACATACATACATACATACATACAAACATACATACATACATACATATACATACATACATACATACATACATACATACATACATACATACAAACAAACATACATACATACATACATACATACATACAAACAAACATACATGCATACACATACATACATACAAACATACATACATACATACATACATACATACATACATACATACATATAGATTGTTAAAAGCTCACTACGCCACAGTCGTCTTCCAATAGCTGATATATAACTATACAACGCCTCTCATTAACAGACTCATCGGTGCAGTAAGTTCGGTAATAGAGAGTTTTCCGTTAAATTAGAGGTGGGTATTTTTGTTTTTCAAGTGGGTGTGTGGGTATATTTGGTCACGGTATCTCAGGGCTATGGAGGGAGGGGGTGGTGTGGTTATGGGGGGAGGGTGTGGTTATGGAGGGAGGGTGTGGTTAGGGTGGGGGGAGGGTGTGGAATATTCGCTAGATATTACCGTCAGTTTTTTCATTAATTGATTTAAGTAAATAAAAACCTATACATTCCTCTCGCTCATTTATTCACTCTTCTCGCTATGTAAATCTTCCCCCTCCTTACCTCCACTTCCTCCTGTCCCCTCCTCCCCCATCCCTCCTCCCCTTCCTCCCCCACTCCCTCCTCCCCCACTTCCCTCCAGTCCTCCTCCAAATCCACTGTAAAATATACTCTGGAATTCTCAAGGAGATGAGATTTTTTTGGAGGGAGGAGAAGGGGAGGGAGGAGGGAGGACAGGGGGGTGGAGAGATCAGCAAGCATGTGTGTGTGTGTGTGTGTGTGTGTGTGTGTGTGTGTGTGTGTGTGTGTGTGTGTGTATCAGAGGTTGTGTGTGTAATTCAAGGTTTCTCTCAATTATTCCCGTTATGTGAGAGTTCCCCTTGTAATTATCTCTTCACTATGTTAGGGAAAAATAACAGAAAAATAATAAGTATTCAGTGTTTGACAAATATTATCAAGATTCATAGTATATATATTATTTTTCGAATAATTTTTTTTTTTCAATATTTTTGGTTTATTGTTAAGTTAGGTTTTTGGTTGGTTAGGTTAGGTTTTTGGTTGGTTAAGTTAGGTTTTTTTGGTTGGTTAGGGTAGGTTTTTTGGTTGGTTAGGTTAGGTTTTTTGATTGGTTAGGTTAGGTTTTTGGTTGGTTAGGGTAGAGTTAGGTTTCTTTGGTTGGTTGGGGTAGGTTAGGTTTCTTTGGTTAGTTAGGTTAGGTTTCTTTGGGTGGTTAGGTCAGGTTAGGCTTCATTGGTTGGTTAGGTTAGGTTAGGTTTCTTTGGGTGGTTAGGTCAGGTTCTATGAGAGGGTGACAGCTCAAAAACGATTTATATCCGACGGATTTGAAGGTCAAACTTAATGAATCTCACCAAACACCCCGGAAAAACTAGAGTTCGGTCCACAACCAATTGGTAGTTAAACTGCAATTTTACCGTTGTGTGATGGTAGATGAAGAAAGAAAGAACAAATAAGACTATATCAAGCTACACTGAGGGAATTGAAGATTACTGACACTGATAGTATTAAAGTTACACTGATAAGTAAAACAGAACATTAATAAAATATTGAAATTTTATAAATTAAAACAAAATTAGGCACTTTGGTCACGTAATTAGGGATGAGAGGATAATGTAAGAGTTATTAATTGGATGAAATTTAGGGAGGAGGTCAGGAAGGTAGAGACAGTGAGGATGATAATATTAAAAGTTGGGCCCCGAAGATGCATAATAAGGAAGGGTGGTGAAGAACAGTGGTGGGTCGTGGTCGCCTACCCTGAGTATGATGATAGTTCCGTGATTGGTGGCTCATTATTATTATTATTAGGATGCCACTAGTTAAATAAGAGGTGAGGCTTGATAGTGAAAGCATAAAGAAGCAAACCCCCGCAACTAGTGGTCACAACAACAAGCAGGGTAAACACTGTAATGACTAATATTATATCTGCCAGGTTGTTAATAAACCTCAGATTAAGTCATATTGAGGAGAATTATACACTGCATAATTTCTAATATACAAAGGCAAGTAAAAGAATAATTTAAATACACACAACCACAGCATAAATTAATCTAAGCCCTAAAACCCAGACTTACCATCCACTTGAACAGTACTAAAGAATAAATCACTTATCTCCATATCCTGACTCCAGACCACCTGTACCACACACTCACACCACCAGCCAGACCATCTGCCTCCCCACTCACTGTTGAGCTGGTGGACCAGTGATCCACCCAGTGCTCATACCATGCCGCCAATTATCACAATCATTACACACAGGAATAAAATAATATAAAATATAGTCCTACCTACTGAACAAGCAGGGAATTACTCTGAACAGGTAAGGTAAATTACCTATAACTAATATATATTTGGTGTCACATAACATCGTGATCATTAATAATAATACTAATAATTACGTAAACATGTTATGACCAAGAAGTGCTTCATTTTATCATGACCGGAAGTAATATATTCTGAGCTCAGCACTTTGTAGGATAAGCTGAACATATTAATGGAATATTCACACACGCACACACACACACACATACCCCCACACACATCCCCCACACACATGCCCCCACACACACACCCCCACACACATACCCCACACACACATGCCCCACACACACATACCCCCACACACATGCCACACACACACACCCCACACACATACCCCCACACACATACCCCCACACACACATACCCCCACACACATACCCCACACACACATACCCCACACACACATACCCCCACACACACATACCCCCACACACACATCCCCCATACCCCGTACTTACTTCCCAAGCTCACCTATGCCTCCCCTACCTGGTCTTCCTCCCTAAATGCCACACAATGTAAACACCTTGAAAAAGTGCAAAAGAGGGCATGCAAGATTATTCTCCCTTCCTACTCCACATCAAGAAGCGCTCAACACTGACCCTCCCGGCTCTCACTGACCATCACCACGAATTCATCTGCAAATTTGTGAGAAGCTTCTGCACCATCTCGACACCGGCCCTACTACCACCTGAGATCCTCGTCCGAGAATTGCTGTTCGACACCACAACCGCATCCAGCCCACACGAGCACGAACTGATCGCTATAAGAACAGCCCAGTCCCAACCATTGTAAAATTATCAATAACTCGTAATCAACCAGTGTATTCACCCCCAGTCAATCTTACTTTTTGCACTGTTGAAATGTTGAATGCCCCTGTAGTCTGACCTTCTCCCCACCTATTTATTATATATCATATTTGTATCACTTATGTTACTTGTATATTATTTGTAAATCAAGTGACCCATTCCTAATTATGTAACTGTATATTGTCAGCCTTCCTGCTGCCATGCTCTTTAATAAACCGTTAATTATTATTATTAATATTGCACACACACACACACACACACACACACACACACACACACACACACACACACACACACACACACACACACAACACCAAACATCACATCTATACACTATAAAAAGAGTGTGTACAGATAGACATATAAAACAAGCCTTCAACATCCATGCCTCACACAGTTTACAGTAAAAAATGAGCTCACGCGAGAACACCTTAATTAACGGAATGTTTTGCACGACAGGTGAATGTTGTCGTTACAGTGAAGTAGTGCCTGCCTTCTGTAATTACTGTACCTACTTTTATTTTTTTTCTTATTTTCCGTTCAGAATTCTAAGTTACATTCTAGATACATGTAATAATAATAATAATAATAATAATAATAATAAAAATAATAATAATAATAAAATAAACGGTTTATTAATAGAGTTGCAGTCTGTGGCTAAAAATATACAGAGACTTACATTTGATTTAGACACACGATATACTATGTAAGAAATTTTACTTACAGGGCTGTACAAAGTGTACATAAATCAGAGTTGTTTATTATTTTAACAATAGATGGGATGGTGTTATTCATATGTTCATCAGTGCGGCCTTATAGGGCTGAATTTTGTTGTAGTGGCGGACCGCGCGAGGTGGTGGGGCTGCTGGTGGCAGGAGGAGATGATGGTGGTGGTGTATTAGTTGGCTGCCAACCTTCCAGTGCTTGGTGGTGATGTCACTGAGGGATGGCATTTCCAGGGTGGAGAGAGCTGCTGATGTAGCCGGAGACGGTGCTGGTTATTATTCTGCAGGCCCTTTTCTGTACCTCTCTATTGACGTTGTTGGGTGGAGTTGAGAGAAGACGACTGAAGGTAACATACGTTAGTTTGGGGGAGAATAAAGGCGTTGAAGATGGTCCCCAAAGCTCTGGCGGGTGTTCCAAGTGACCTAAGTCGTCGGTAGCACGTAGAGACGGTACGAGGTCGTCTTGACTGTGCTATTTACATGGGCCTTCCAGTCCAGCTTGTTGTCTATAGTCACACCCAGAGTTTGGCAGACTGCACCAGCTGGAGAGGATGGGCACCCACTGTGACTGCCAGCTTGCACTGGAGTGGTGGCGGTACTGAGGCATGACTACAGCTCAGTGGCTGATGGTGACCTTGTCTCCTTGTAGTCCATGCCTGTAGCCTGTCCAGGTGCCTTGTAGCAATGAGTAGTCTGGTGCGGTGTTGTCCACTGAAACCCCACAGTGCAGTGAGAATGTCCGATAGAGCTGTCGTTGATCAGGATGAGGAAGCACAGTGGTCCCATCTTGTCCCCTGGGGAACACTGCAGGTGAGGTGTTGGGAATGTGGAGACTGAGCCTGATACCTCACTGCCTGACGACGTCCACTGAGAAAATCAGTGAGCCATGATAACAAGGATGGTGGGCATTCAGCCAAAGGGCAATGGCCAGGATATGTCTTATGTTTCTGCAGGTTTCAGCAAACGGTAAGCCTACTTAGCAGTGTGATGAGGAGGTACTTATATTAGTCAAATTGCTGGGATCAATTGACTGGATAGATTCTGCAAATGCCCACTGAAAACAAAGTCCCTCACAGAGTAGACTGGGTATAGGGGTAATGACAACTGGCCTGGAGGTCATAGGGACTGTGGGGTGGTGACCTAAGATGGGGGAGACAATGCATTTTCCATTCATTAGGGCATTTGCTTTGTCTGAGGGACAGACACACAGAACAGGAGGGGGGGGTGGCAAGTCTGACTGCAAACCTCTGTATATTTTGATTGGGAGGTCAATTGGGGTCAGGAGGTTTGATTTAAATTTCAGGAGCTTGTTGGCGATTTCCAGCCGGTTGAACACTGGGAGGGGGGAGGGTGCTGCAAGTAAGCCAGAGGAGAGAGAGAGAGGTCAAGACTGGGTATGTGGCACATGGTAGGAAAAGCATACACTTCCACTATTCTAGCTGCCTCACTAGGTAAATGTGAGATGAAAGGAAGTAGGAGACTGACGGTTGAGACCAGAGATCTTTTACCTTGGAGTACTAATTGACCAATCCCGACCTCAGCCTTGCACTTTCCTGGGATAAGTCTTTGGCCGACTTGATTTCTGATGACCCGGTTACGCAGACTTCTGTACAGGCGGTTGTTGGTAGTATGCCTTGTTGTGCTGCTCGCGTCTTTTTATGCTGGGTGTAATCCACGGGACATCATCATTATGGATCCTCAGTGTATTGGCTGGAAAGAAGTGATGCAGACTCGGTGATAGTGTCCAGGAATTATCCCACTTGTTCTGCACATCGTCTACCGTGACTGCCTTCAGTCCAGGATGTCCACATCCGAAACGCCGCATGCGGGTCAGGGGGTTTGCAAGTCCTGGTGACAACTGGCGGTGGTGAGATGGTGGGGTAGGTGACCAAGGTAGGGGACAGGGCTGCGTCCCATGGGAGGCAGCGGCTGGGGGGAAGGAGTGGTTACGAGATCAGTCAGTATTATGCCTATGGCATTGCCATGTAGAAACAACCATTAAAGTGGAGGTGTTAAGATGTCACTGATGTGTGGGGGGGTTATGTGTAATAATAATAATAATAATAATTAGGTTTATTGAAAGTTCTGCAGCCTGGAAGGCTGAAAAATATACATTGGACATAAATGACTTATTATACATTGGTGGTTTAACTATAGCCTTCATTAGAGAAAGGTAAAGGAACATACAGTGAACATATAGATTAATGTAGGTGTTGAACAGCAAACACGTACTGTAGTAACTCCTCCCAAATGGTGTTAGGAGGACCTCACGTGGGTGTAGTAGTTCCCTGGTGGTGGCGCAATGAGGGCCCTCACGTGGTGTAGTAATTCCCTCACAGATGGTGTTATGAGGGCTTCTACGTAGTAATTCCCTCACAAATGATATGATGGGCCTCACGTGGTGTAGTAATTCCCTCACAGATGTTGTTATGAGGACCCCACGTGGTGTAGTAATTCCTCACAGATGGTGTTATGAGGCCTCACGTGGTGTAGTAATTCCCTCCAGATGGTGTTATGAGGGGCCTCACGTGGTAGTAATTCCTCACAGATGGTATGAGGGCCCTCACGTGGTGTAGTAATTCTCCCAGATGGTGTTATGAGGCCTCACGTGGTGTAGTAATTCTCTCACAGATGGTGTTATGAGGACCCTACGTGGTGTAGTAATTCCTCACAGGTGGTGTTATGAGGCCCTCACGTGGTGTAGTAACTTCCCAGATGGTGTTATGAGGGGCCTCATGGTGTAGTAATTCCCATAGATGTTGTGATGAGGGACCTCAGTAGTAATTCTCACAGATGGTGTTATGAGGGCCACGTGGTGTAGTAATTCCTCACAGATGGTGTTATGAGGCCTCATGTAGTAATTCCTCATAGATGTTGTGATGAGGACTCATGCTGTAGAATTCTCACAGATGGTGTTATGAGGACTCACGTGCTGTAGTAATTCCTCACAGATGGTATGAGGACCACGTAGTAATTCCTCATAGATGTTGTGATGAGGACCTCACGTGCTGTAGTAATTCACAGATGGTGTTATGAGGGGCCTCACGTGTGTAGTAATCCCTCACAGATGGTGTTATGAGGGCCTCACGTGCTGTAGTACCCTCACAGATGGTGTTATGAGGCCTCACGGTGTAGTAATCTCATAGATGTTGTGATGAGGGACCTCACGTGCTGTAGTAATTCCTCACAGATGGTGTGTGTGTGTTTTGCTTGTTTACAGTATATAAAACACACACACACACACACACACACACACACACACACACACACACACACACACACACAATTTTGTTCTTATATATCACCTCAGAGGAACTAGTACTCCACGTGATGCCCCATAACACCACCTGTGAGGAACCAGCATCCACGTGATGCCCTCATAACACCACCTGTGAGGAACTAGTACCCACGATGCCCTCATAACACCACCTGTGAGGGAACTAGTACTCCACTGATGCCCCTCATAACACCACCTGTGAGGAACTAGATCACGTGATGCCCTCATAACACCACCCTGAGGAAAACACGTGATGCCCCCTAACACCACCTGTGAGGGAACTAGACTCCACGATGCCCCATAACACCACCTCTGAGGAACTAGTACTCCACGTGATGCCCCTCATAACACCACCTGTGAGGGAACTAGTACTCCACGTGATGCCCTCATAACACCACCCTGAGGAACTAGTACCCACTGATGCCCCTCATAACACCACCTGTGAGGAACTAGACTCCACGTGATGCCCCTCATAACACCACCTGTGAGGAACTAGTACCCACGTGAGCCTCTAACACACCCGAGGAACCAGACATGATGCCCTCATAACGCCATCTGTGAGGGAACTAGTACCCACGTGATGCCCTCATAACACCACCTGTGAGGGAACTAGTACTCCACGTGATGCCCCCATAACACCACCTGTGAGGAACTAGTACTCCACGTGATGCCCCTCATAACGCCATCGTGAGGAACTAGTACCCACGTTGATGCCCTCATAACGCCATCTGAGAGAGTTACTACACTACGTGTCTGCTGTTCAACACCAGCTCATATGATCAACGTATAAACGTTAATCTGTATGTTCACTGTACAAAGTGTACAGTATGTTCCTTCACCTTTCTAATGAAGGCTTTGTTAAACCACCAATGTATGAATAAGTCATTTATGTCCATGTATATTTTCACTTTCGGGCTGCAGAACTTTTTCAATAAACCGTTAATTATTATTATTATTATTATTTCACATCACTGGCGAGACAAAATTTAGTGGCTAAATAATTATATCACTATAATTTAAAAAAAAAATAATAATTTCCACCCTATCTATAATATACCAACCAAGATAATTCACTAAAAAATATTCTTCTTCACTATAAAACTGTAGTAATTTTAGGCCTATAATTATGTTGACATTGTTCAATAGAAGGAAATAATATGTATAATATGTATAATATGTATAATATGTCCAGGTATAAATTATAGTAAATATTAATATGTGAGTTTATAAATATTCCTTGGCTACTTGGATTTTTACATAG
>NW_024724508.1:0-11969 GCF_018991925.1 Homarus americanus
TTTTTTTTTTTTTTTTTTTTCTTATCTGAATTATTATTATTATTACAGGAGTATTAAATTTTTGCCCCTCAGGCCCCAATGTGGGTCAGTGACCTATGCCCGGGTGGGCTAATCCCCTTAAAAAAAACAAAAAAAACGATCTAACAGTAGGGGCGAGTGTCCTGGTGCGTTGTCCAGCAGCAACAAAATCTTGAATGGCACATTCTGTCGCTCACAGAATTTCTTTACATCGGGAACAAAACAGTCATCAAACCAGGAGAGGGACAGTGTAGAGAACATCCACGCCTTACGTGCGGTCAGCCAGTGGACATTTAGCTTGGTCATGTCCATGGTTTTGTAGGCGTGCAGCTTGCATGCTGTGTGGATCACCGATAACTTGAGCTTACTGGTACCGGAGGCATTGGTGGTAAACAGGACGGTGATGCATTCCTTCTGCATTTTCCGGCCCCGAATCTTGCTGGCATTCTTTACAACGAAGGACTTGGAAGGTAGCTTTTTCCAGAAAAGACCAGATTCATCCATGTTAAACACCTGGTCGTCACTGTACTGTCCTTCCTCCATAATCTCACGTAAAAATGGAGGAAATTCCCTAGCCGCAGCACGGTCAGCACTCGCTTCTTCACCACCAATGTTTATATTGGTGATCTTGTTCCGGATCTTAAACCTCTGTAACCACCCAGAGGAAGCATTAAAGGGTTTGGGCTCTGTAGTTCCCATCTTTCGTGCCACTGCAATGTACAGTTCACGTGCGTACTCCTTAACAGAGCGTGTGTCGACCGCCATGTTCCGTCGCGCCTGACGCACCAAGTACCTCACAAGTAATTTTTCTGTCTTGAGAAGCAACTGGTTGTGAAAATACTTGATCATAGAAGCACCTGTAGACTTTGTGATCTTCATGTGCTCCTTTATCTTGGCTGCATCCTTCTTTATTGTTCGAATCGTAGATTCATTCACACCATGCTGGAGCGCCAAATCAACCTGCCTTGTTCCTTTCTCCAACTCTTGGATGATGGTATACTTCACCTCGTAGCTTAAGGAACGTCGTGTCTTCTTTGGCTTAGTGCCGCTGGGTCCAGGTAAGGAAAGGTTTCTCTCTGGGGGTGGTGGTCCGGCGGAAGCCATTTTACGGAACAATGGATGCGCGTTTACACGGTGTGGCCTTGAGGGATGAAACTGCCGTGGCTAGGTCAAGCGTCGTCTTTCCTCCCTCCTTCCCTCCCTCCCCCGGGTGGACACGTCATAATACTTTAAGCCAATTACAGCTAGCAGCAGAGGGGGGGTAGGGATGCATGGCCAATCACAGTCCGATACGTCATATGACATCAGTGATAACGCAACAAAGACCCACACTGCGCAACCTTACCGCGCGGCTTGCCCAAGCGGAGGGAGGAGGAGGGAGAGGCGAGGAGCACAGGCGGGCGGGTGGCGGGTGGGGCGAATCTAAAAATAGCGTCGCGCCGGACACTCTCCGCGTAATGGGGTTCACGTACCGCGTAATGTGAGCACGTTAGGTTCTGGCAAGGCACCGCGTAAACTTGGAAACGCGGAATGTGGGATCGCGTAAAGTGAGGGTTGACTGTATATATATATATATGTAACCGGTCGGAATTTGCTGGACTTTAATTTCTCACTTGACTTGGGGTTTATTAAAATTTAATAGATGGTAAAGGCAGTGGAAGCGCCCCTTTGAGAAAAATCCCGAACCAGCACAAGAACACTTAAATCTACTACACAAAATGAACTGTCCGTGACCCGTGGAAGGATAGCGTCTGTGACTGGGATGAATGAGACACACTGTACAATTTAGACACTTATATTCCTTCCAACACTACAAACACAATCAAATAATGGTACACCAATATGCGCACCTCTTAACTTAAACTTTAAACACTACTCTGGGGAATAAAAGTTATACATGACATAGAAATTATTAGAAACACAGGCAACAATAAATTTGAAGTATTAAGAAATGTTGTTTGCACACATGAACAGGCCTTAAGGGCTTTCACAAAATAATATCAGTCACTTAGGAAATGGTACTAAAAAATAAGAAATTAAATACTCCACAATGAATAGGCCTTAAGGGTCTTCAACAAAATAATATCAGTCACTGAGGAATGGTAATAAAAGATAAGAAATTAAATACTCTACAATGAATAGGCCTTAAGGGCTTTCAGCAAAATAATATCACTCAACAAAATTATAGCACCCCAACAGGTGTACACTTCCTAACCTAACCTAACCACTGCTCTGGGGAACAAGGTTATACCTGAGATCAGAATTATGAAGAATTAGAGGCATTAAAAGAATCAAATCACAGTATCACTCTGGTTCCACTTAATGGCACAAACATTCAAAAAAACACTACTATCAGAATTATTTAAGAAATATTAAACTACACACGTCAAGATAATATCAGTCTGAGGAATGGTGTTAACTACACCCGTAATAAGGAAGATAAAATGTTCCTCTAGGTATCTCCTAGAATCCTAGACTCACGGTCTCAGTGTGTGACCATTAATATACTCAGATAGCCCCAGTGTACTCCCAGTGCGTCCATGGGCAGGAAGAGAGTGAGCCAATCAGACCCTGTGCAGTTGAGAGGAGCTTTAGCTTCCCGTTAGCAAGAGGGTTTCACTAAGCGGCTCTGGACATGTGGTGTTGTGAGCCGACGTCCGCTGGGCACCCAGACGGCTAGATTCCCTCAAGAGATCCTTTGGTACCCCGCTAAACAGTGACAGGCCTACTCTGATCGGTCCAATGGCGACAGTCGCCACCCTCAATCATCAACGGCAGTCTCAAACGGCAGTCAATCTCTCGCAGTCAAACTCCGGTCAACTCCAGTCAAGTGGGTTCTGACGGAAACCCTGAAATGAACTCACTGTTAGCTCTAGTTTACTTTACCACTGCCCTATCTAACCCTGTCTGAGATCGAATGAGACTTACTTGTTATACTGCAATAGCGCAGCACAGGTGACTAGGCCACGTGACTATTTCTGATGGACGCGCGGAACGTCTTGTCTGTGTGACTGCTCTCCGGGACTGGCCTAGCCAGCATCGCGTCTCCCCAAGGCGCTAGCTTGGGCCTACGTGATATATTTTCCGCCTAACTAATAACTCCTTGGGACACCCGTAACATTATTCAGACTGCTAAACGATCTATAATAATTTCAAATTCAATAATAGTCCCTTAACTTCATGAATCGCATCATTATTAATTCGGTAAATCATATTTAATATCATATAGGCCTAGTTCCGCAATCTCTCGCTACGAGCAGGCAGCGCTCCCTCCCCTCAGATGACCTTGAACGCTCAGTATCACTCATGGCGGGGCATTTGAAATTACTCTGAAATTTCTGGATATCACAATCGACCCCCCTAAAAAAAGACAGCACTGTCCTCATGTGCTGAGAAAACATGCATACGACCCCCCTAAAATTTTGTTCTAAGGACTGCACCTCACCCCTTTTGCTAAATGCAGCATTCCCGTCTTCTCTTCTCTCCTTTTCTCTCCCGCTAACACTCGACCCCCCTAAAAAAAGACAGCACTGCCCTCATGTGCTGAGAGAACAACTTAGAACCCACCTTCAACTCTGTACTATTCCACTCGCAGCTAGCAACTCCATTTCTTCCTAGCCCAACTCAATCCAACCAGAACATCACGCTCCCCTTTTGCCTGGCCCCTAACTAGAGAACCAATGTCAAAATTAATACCAGCCCAAAACAAACATGCTCTCCTTTGGCCTGGCCCTTGAACAAAGAGGAACCAGTGTCAAAAAAATACACAGTCCAAAACAAGCATGCTCTCCTTTTGCCTGGCCCTTGAACTAAGAGGAACCAGTGTCAAAAAATACACAGTCCAAAACAAGCATGCTCTCCTTTTGCCTGGCCCTTGAACTAAGAGGAACCAGTGTCAAAAAAAATACTCAGTCCACGTCTCCGAACCTCATGCCGGCAGACCAACCCTCTGACAATGTACCAGTCCATCTTAGTGAGGCCCTGGACATTACAACCGTACTCTCAATCCCGCTCATGACAGCAACTCAATCCCACTCATGACAGCAACCACTACTCAACGCACATCTCTGACCTAACCATCTCTCCAATCCCCTCTGCCCTACTCACAACTCCTCCAACTCACCCCCTACAACCTGCCTTTTCTCATTACCATGCACCCTAAACTGTAATCGGTCGGCTTCGTCTTGTCTCTCAGCTGGAGGGCTCGATCAACCTCTCTGAACTACTTACGTACCCCTATATTTCCCACTTGGACCTCACACTTCCTTGACTGCTGGACGTGTGCCTGACATTCACCCCTTGTTTCCTCCCTGAACCGTTGAATGTGTGCCTGAGACTCCCACTTGAACCTGTTTACCTGTGCTTGATAATCCCTCTTTAGGTCTCCGAACTCCTCTCTCAGCTGCACCAAGGTCCCGCGGCCGTCTCTCTTCCTCCTCATACACATCTCTATTGTCAAGCCTAACCAACTCAGTCCGGGCACAAGGATGAGCATCAGTGCGAGTTCAATCCCTACCATTGCTAACCAACACATGATGGCGTTCATTATCCCAACCACAGTACTATCAGTCACGACATTAAAAACTACGCTCTGCTACCATTTGTAACCGGTCGGAATTTGCTGGACTTTAATTTCTCACTTGACTTGGGGTTTATTAAAATTTAATAGATGGTAAAGGCAGTGGAAGCGCCCCTTTGAGAAAAATCCCGAACCAGCACAAGAACACTTAAATCTACTACACAAATGAACTGTCCGTGACCCGTGGAAGGATAGCGTCTGTGACTGGGATGAATGAGACACACTGTAAAATTTAGACACTTATATTCCCTCCAACACTACAAACACAATCAAATAATGGTACACCAATATGCGCACCTCTTAACTTAAACTTTAACCACTACTCTGGGGAATAAAAGTTATACATGACATAGAAATTATTAGAAACACAGGCAACAATAAATTTAAAGTATTAAGAAATGTTAATTGCACATATGAACAGGCCTTAAGGGCTTTC
The DNA here is from genome assembly GCF_018991925.1 of Homarus americanus. Taxonomy (NCBI): domain Eukaryota; kingdom Metazoa; phylum Arthropoda; class Malacostraca; order Decapoda; family Nephropidae; genus Homarus; species Homarus americanus. The sequence goes on from NW_024724508.1 coordinate 5,034, forward strand.
ACAAAATAATATCAGTCACTTAGGAAATGGTACTAAAAATAAGAAATTAAATACTCCACAATGAATAGGCCTTAAGGGTCTTCAACAAAATAATATCAGTCACTGAGGAATGGTAATAAAAGATAAGAAATTAAATACTCTACAATGAATAGGCCCTAAGGGCTTTCAGCAAAATAATATCACTCAACAAAATTATAGCACCCCAACAGGTGTACACTTCCTAACCTAACCTAACCACTGCTCTGGGGAACAAGGTTATACCTGAGATCAGAATTATGAAGAACAATTAGAGGCATTAAAAGAATCAAATCACAGTATCACTCTGGTTCCACTTAATGGCACAAACATTCAAAAAAACACTACTATCAGAATTATTTAAGAAATATTAAACTACACACGTCAAGATAATATCAGTCTGAGGAATGGTGTTAACTACACCCGTAATAAGGAAGATAAAATGTTCCTCTAGGTATCTCCTAGAATCCTAGACTCACGGTCTCAGTGTGTGACCATTAATATACTCAGATAGCCCCAGTGTACTCCCAGTGCGTCCATGGGCAGGAAGAGAGTGAGCCAATCAGACCCTGTGCAGTTGAGAGGAGCTTTAGCTTCCCGTTAGCAAGAGGGTTTCACTAAGCGGCTCTGGACATGTGGTGTTGTGAGCCGACGTCCGCTGGGCACCCAGACGGCTAGATTCCCTCAAGAGATCCTTTGGTACCCCGCTAAACAGTGACAGGCCTACTCTGATCGGTCCAATGGCGACAGTCGCCACCCTCAATCATCAACGGCAGTCTCAAACGGCAGTCAATCTCTCGCAGTCAAACTCCGGTCAACTCCGGTCAACTCCAGTCAAGTGGGTTCTGACGGAAACCCTGAAATGAACTCACTGTTAGCTCTAGTTAACTTTACCACTGCCCTATCTAACCCTGTCTGAGATCGAATGAGACTTACTTGTTATACTGCAATAGCGCAGCACAGGTGACTAGGCCACGTGACTATTTCTGATGGACGCGCGGAACGTCTTGTCTGTGTGACTGCTCTCCGGGACTGGGCTAGCCAGCGTCGTGTCTCCCCAAGGCGCTAGCTTGGGCCTACGTGATATATTTACCGCCTAACTAATAACTCCTTGGGACACCCGTAACATTATTCAGACTGCTAAACGATCTATAATAATTTCAAATTCAATAATAGTCCCTTAACTTCATGAATCGCATCATTATTAATTCGGTAAATCATATTTAATATCATATAGGCCTAGTTCCGCAATCTCTCGCTACGAGCAGGCAGCGCTCCCTCCCCTCAGATGACCTTGAACGCTCAGTATCACTCATGGCGGGGCATTTGAAATTACTCTGAAATTTCTGGATATCACATATATATATATATATATATATATATATATATATATATATATATATATATATATATATATATATATATATATATATATATATATATATATATATATATATATATATATATATATATATATATATATATATATATATATACAGTTGTACCCCACTTAACGCGGTCAATTGAACCCAGAGGGTCCCGCGTTAAGTGAAAACCGCGTTAAGTGAATAACAGAACATATGGGATTAATTCCAATAGAACCCAGCCCGACCCCCAAACTCCACTTTTTGACGACAAATAACTATGTTGTAGTAAAAATTCTATCTTAACTTTATGGTGGCATGAAAAACAAGTAATATAGAAGAGGTTAGGTTAGGAAAGATAAAGGTTAACATAGGAAAAATAAAGAATAGGTTAAAAAACGAAAATTTTTGAGGAACACTCACGGTAGTAGAAGAGATGGGTCGGCATACGGGGATGGAGGCTGGTTCCGAGGCAGAGGGCAGATTACTGCCCCTCAGGTGAATCACCATTACTAGGTGAATCAATATCACTGTCACTTACAGTTGTTATGGCTTCCCTGACAAATCCCTCAAAATCAACTTCACTATCACTATCACTGGCTTGGGCTGGCTGTGGTGGGTTGCGGGCGAAGAACTCGGTTATGCTTTGCTGACGGCTGGCTTTGATGTTGTCATGATACACCGTGATGTACGGCTCCATAGCCTGCACCAGTCGGGTATGGAAGACGTCATGGCGTTCATCGTCAGTGTCGCGGGAAACGATGGACTTAATTTTTTCTGTTAACTCTATGACACACTTAATATCACTATGACTTAAACTAGGTTCTTCGGAGAATGACGCACCTTCTTCCTCCTCTTCACTGGCGGGTTCTTCTTCCAACATCTCGTCGGCAGTCACTTCAGGATCTCTGATCACCTCCATGATGTCTTCGTTGGTGGTCTCGGAGAAGCCTTCAGCTGTAATACTGAGCGCAGCTTCTCTGGCAAGGTCCACTGCTACTGCAACAGTCTGAACCTGACCAGTCACAGGTTCACTCCTCCTCTCACCTGGTATGCCATGCAACACATGTCTCCATGCGTGACGAATCGTAGCAATAGACAGCAGATTCCATGCCTCCACCAAGAAGTCTACAGCTTGTTTGACGTTAAACTTCTTCCAAAATTGTTTGACGAGAAGTTCTTGAGTCGCCGCCTCTTGTTCCTTGTCCTCGTTGCTTTTACTCTCGCTGTCGGTGTCACCCAGCTTACGCAACTCATCCTTGGTGTTGGTAGAGTCGTTCAGGAGCTTGAATTTCTTTGCCGAGTATGCAGCTTTAACATTGCAGATTAACTCCTGGTCCATGGGCTGGATTAATGACGTAGTGTTGGGAGGAAGGAAGACCACTTTTACGTTGGGGTGACGATCCATAAGTAGGGGCGAGTGTCCAGGTGCGTTGTCAAGGAGCAACAAAATATTGAAAGGAACATTCTGTTGCTCGCAGAATTTCTGCACGTCAGGAACAAAACAGTTGTCAAACCAGAAGAGGGACAGAGAAGAGGACATCCACGCCTTACGTGCGGTTAGCCAGTGGACATTAAGCTTGTTCATGTCCATATTCTTGTAGGCGTGCGGCTTGCGGGCTTTGTGAATCACCGATAACTTTGGTTTACAGGTACCGGAGGCATTGGTGGTAAACAGGACGGTGATGCGTTCCTTCTGCATCTTCCGGCCCCCTTACCTTGCTCGCAGACTGGACAACGAAGGTCTTGGAAGGTAACTTTTTCCAGAAAAGACCAGATTCGTCCATGTTAAACACCTGGTCGTCACTGTACTGTCCTTCCTCCATAATCTCACGTAAAAACGGAGGAAAATCTCTAGCCGCCGCACGGTCAGCACTCGCTTCCTCACCAACAATGCTGATGTTGGTGACCTTGTTCCTCCTCTTAAACCTATGCAGCCAACCATGGGAAGCATTGAAGGGTTTGGGCTCTGCAATTCCCAGTTTACGTGTCACTGCTGCGTATAGCTCACGTGCGTACTCCTGCACTGAGCGCGTGTCCACCGCCATGTTGCGTCGCGCCTGACGCACCAAATAACTCACCAGCAAAGTTTCCACTTTTGCCAGCACCCTGTTCTGGCAATACCTGATAGATGAAGCACCTGCAGACTTTGTGATCTTCATGTGCTCCTTTATCTTGGCTGCATCCTTCTTTATTGTACGAATCGTAGATTCGTTGACGCCATGCTGGCGCGCGAGATCAACTTGGCGTCTTCCTTTCTCCAAATCTTGAACAATTTGGTACTTCAGCTCGTAGCTTAATGAACGTCGTGTCTTCTTTGGTTTAGTGCCGCTGGGTCCAGGTAAGGAAAGGTTTCTCTCTGGGGGTGGTGGTCCGGCGGAAGCCATTTTACGGAACAATGGATGCGCGTTAACCCGGCGTGGCCTTGAGGGATGAAACTGCCGCGGCTAGGTCAAGCGTCGTCTCTCCTCCCTCCCTCCCTCCCCGGGGTAGTCACGTCATAATACTTTAAGCCAATTACAGCTAGCAGCAGAGGGGGGTAGGGCTGCATGGCCAATCACAGTCCGAGACGTCATATGACGTCAGTGATAACGCAACAAAGACACACACTGCGCAACCTTACCGCGCCGCTTACCCAAGCGGAGGGAGGAGGAGGGAGAGGCAGGCAGGCAGGCGGGCGGGTGGGTGGCGCGTGGCGCGTGGTCAAAATCTAAAAATAGCATCCGAGCCGGACACTCACCGCGTAGCTGTGGAAAAACCCGCGTTAAGTGAAAGTTCAGCTTTGGCAAGGCACCGCGTATATGATAAAACGCTATAGCGAACGGATCCTACTACGAATATTCCTATAACGAATGGTTTCACCTATAAAATTAAGAATGCTATAACGAACGCAACTCCTACAACGAACGCGGATGAATACGGGAATATTTCGTCTGGCGCATGAATATTGTTGTACCGCAGTTCACAACAAGAGCGTCAGGCGCCATCTTTCTCTCATTGTGTAGCCAGTGCACCGCTGTTATTGTTGAAATTTCGTCTTTTGATGTGGAAATTCTTGTTAATTGTATAACTATTTTGTTATACAAGTGTACAATTGTAACAGTGAATCATCCAAAGCGAGTGAGAAAGCTAATAACCCTTGAAACTAAGAAAGAAATCATAAAGAAACGTGAAAATGGAACAAGCATTGCAAAACTTAGTGATGAGTATGGGATGGCTAAATCGACTATATGTACGATTTTGAAGAATAAAGAGGAGTTAAAACTGTGCAAGTGGCTAAGGGAATCTCTAGACTTAGCAAAGCAAGGTGCAATGTGATTGAAGAGATGGAAAATTTACTCTTAGTGTGGATAAAGGAGAAAGAAATGACAGGTGATAGCATTAGTGAAGCTATAATTTGTGAGAAGGCCAAACAATTGTTTGAGGACCTTAAAACCAAGACTCCCAGTGGAAGTGATAGTGTTTAGGGGTACCTGCATGCTGAACAACATTAAGGTAAGATAAAGTACCGTATTTTTTACATTTTTCACAGAAAATTTTCAGTGTTAAGTGATTGTATTTGGGGGCCTGGGACGGATTAATCCTATAACCAACGAATGCTATAACGAACGAGGTTCTAGAACCAATTAGTGATTTAAGGGAGATTTCGAGGATTTTTAGGAGTATTTCGGACTTCATGCATTTTTTGGCTTTACTTTGTATGTACTTTTTCTGTGAGTTGGAACCAATAGTGTTTGTTAATCGAGGGACCACTGTATTATTTTCCCTTTTTTGACTTATGACCTGGTCGTCGGTCCCTAACCCTGTCGTAAGTCAGGGACTGACTGTACTGTATTGGCGGACTAGCTGATCAGCTGCTGCACACAACAAAACGTGTTTGTTGTAAGGGATTTCGTTAATCGAACTGAAAATCCTTATGGGAGCTAATTCGTTAACCGAAATTTCGTTAATCGAACCGTTCGTTAACCGAGGGACCACTGTATATGGATGAGGCAGATAGCAGTTCTATGATATAGACTCCACCCTGAAAGGGAAACAAGTCATGAAGCAGTAAGAGTAAATCACATTAATTGGAAGGAAATTGTGTTTGTGCTTTTGATTCTGACATCCCGGCATTATAACGTTGGAAGTGAATAATTCATGCAGTAATTCTTTTTTTTTAAATGAGCCTTCTAAAAGTTAAGCAAGTTTCTTCCATTTCTGTAAATAATTAAAAGTTTTATCATTTCATTATTGTAAAAAGGATTAGGGTTGAGGTACGATGATGTTAAATATATACGACTTAGACTAGCAGCAACACTGGGCAGTCTTAAAATATGAAAATTTTCTTTTCAGTTTTGTGGCAATATTATATGTGGCTTATGTTTGCTGAGTGATGCTGTGATGAGGCTCGTGCATGTAGAACACCATGACCAAGTTATAGACATCAACCTGCGGAGAAGATCGCTGTATGTAATGAAGTGAGTAGGTGGTGATTTTTTTTACAAAACTTAGGACACTTATGTCAGCTAATCTCTATGCACAAAACCATTATGGTGAAAAGTAAACCTTAGCACTTTTAGACTGATTAAAGTAAGACCAATCCAAAAATGTAAATAGTCTGTATGCTTGTGTTCCTGATGACACAGCAAGAGCAGTCCAGTGGCGACCCACCGGTTAATGCCCACTTTGTCTACTCTGAAAACATTATATACAGCCACTCCTCGACTTACGACAGGGTTAGGGACCCAAATCCAGGTCGTAAGTCGAAAATGCGAAGATAATACATAGAAAATCTAAAATGGGTGTCTCTTTTTCTTCTCAGCACCACAAAACTCGCTCTTTTACACTTGCCAGCCATTTTAAAGGGAATTACAGACGAAAATTTTGTCAGTACACAGCGCAATCACTAACGTCAGGACTCGAAAATACGTCATTTGAAAAAATTTTGGTACAACTGGGGTGGTCGTAAGTCGGGGGGTCGTATTTCGAGGAGTAGCTATATTCTCACAATGTCTGTTGTCAGTTAATGATGACCTGACCTAACCTAATCCTAATAGGAAGTAGACAGACTGAGTTGTTACTGACCCAGCTTCAGGGTTACCCATCGATGTGTCACATGGCACTAAAGCTGACTGCAGTATTATGATGGGGCAGCCTCACAGCGCACTACCCCTGAACTATCAGTGCTAGCCTATGAAATGCTCACCAGGTACCCTCTGTTCAGGCAGTGTGCCACCCCAGAAAATGCAGCATAGACCAGGGAATGGGCACAGGGTGGGAACAATTGGTCAAGCAGAGTCACAACTCCCTGAGGGAATCTGAGACTATAAATAATCTTTAAAGGTGTCATCATCATCTTACAATTCACCATATAATTTAGTCCTTAATAAGCCTTTAGTGTGTACTGTCTGACATTACTTTTGTAAAACGTCAATTTATGTGTATGTTATGTTATGGTAATGCCAATATGTAACACTGACATTTATAAAAGTTCAGATAGTATATATATATATATATATATATATATATATATATATATATATATATATATATATATATATATATATATATATAT
>NW_024724509.1:0-10225 GCF_018991925.1 Homarus americanus
AAACAAGACTAAATCGAAACATTATAAATAAATAAATAAATTCTGCGTGGAGTACTTTTACACCCACTGCAAAGTGACATACATGGAGTGTGTTTGGGTTTCATTTCTTGTTTGCAGCACGCCTATTTCATGTAAACAATTCATTTTATTTTATTTTATTGAATTTTCTTTTATTTTAGTTATTTATTTACTTACTTATTCTTTATATATTAATTTGTTACTAGCTCTTGTTTTTTGCACCCACCCACCTCCCGAATTGATGACCTACTATACATTCTTGCCTGCACGACTGTTACCAACTTACCGTTAGGCGATTTGGGTAACCGAAATTAACGCTCTCCTACCACCAACCATTTCGATTGTCATGAAAATTATCTTCAGAACAGTTCTTTGGCCCTGAGAAGGGCCGAGTTATAGATGTCTGGTAGGTTTTGTTGTGCTTTTTCTTTTTCCCCAAGGAAGAGGACTTAAGCACGCTCTCCGCGGATGCGCCGGGCCAGCTGGATGTCCTTAGGCATGATGGTAACGCGCTTGGCGTGAATGGCACACAGGTTGGTGTCCTCGAAAAGACCCACCAGGTAAGCCTCAGAGGCTTCCTGCAGAGCCATGACGGCAGACGACTGGAAGCGCAGGTCAGTCTTGAAATCCTGGGCGATCTCACGCACCAGGCGCTGGAAGGGCAGCTTCCTGATGAGTAGCTCTGTGCTCTTCTGGTAACGACGGATCTCACGAAGGGCGACGGTTCCGGGCCTGTAACGATAGGGCTTCTTGACACCACCGGTGGCTGGGGCGGACTTGCGAGCTGCCTTGGTGGCAAGCTGCTTCCGTGGAGCCTTGCCTCCAGTGGACTTGCGGGCAGTCTGTTTAGTACGGGCCATCTCGACGACGAAATAGTCAATACGGGCGGCCCGGCAGGCGGGCGGGCTTATATACAGACATTCTCCACCTCAGTGGCCACCTCATTGGCAACGAGTGCCGCATGCGTCATCCGCAAGCTACGCCCCACCTCCAAGAGGGAGGGACGGCCTTGGATGAACGATACTACCGCTGCGTCCACAGCACGCCACCTACTCCCACCAAACCGTGGGCGAAGCCACACCAGGACCACCTGTAGTAGCAACCACAACAACATGACTGGACGAGGCAAAGGAGGCAAGGGACTTGGAAAGGGTGGCGCCAAGCGTCATCGTAAGGTGCTTCGTGACAACATCCAGGGTATCACCAAGCCCGCCATTCGTCGTCTAGCTCGGCGTGGAGGTGTTAAACGTATATCCGGCCTCATCTACGAGGAGACCCGCGGCGTCCTCAAGGTGTTTCTGGAGAACGTCATCCGTGACGCCGTCACCTACACCGAGCACGCAAAAAGGAAGACCGTCACCGCCATGGATGTGGTGTATGCCCTGAAACAGCAGGGCCACACCCTTTATGGTTTTGGTGGTTAATCAACCTGATGGACGGGCGCACACCACCACCACCACCACGACAAACAAATATACGGACCTAATTTTAGGTCCACATTTAAATCGCTAAAGAGTTGGTTAGACACTGAGTAAATCGTTGAAAATATATCCAATAACATGATCCTCTCTAATTCTGGACTTGTGGTATGAGTATAGGTTGTGCGTGAACGTGTTGGAACCACTTCCTAGTAATTGTCAGTCAGTCAGTCAGTCAACATTCACCTAACCTCCAGGTACCTCACCTAACTTCCTGTAGCGTCACCGAACCTCGCGAAATGTAACCCAATGTAGTTTATAATCTATCCTAACATGACATAACATAACCACGCACTATATTACTTCGGTAAGAGTAATGAGTTTTAATACGCAAAGTTGCAGTTAGCATTCATTCATACATACATACATACATACATACATAACATGCTAGTGGCAGGGGGGATTGAAGTGAATTTTAGGAGGATAGAATAGGTGCAGTGGCTAAACGGCGCTTGCGTGAGGGACTTTAAGCAGCAACTCGCCTGGATGCGGCAGGATAGAGTCAGGTCAAGCGTCCGGTGCATGTTGGGTTCCGCCATGGTTTCTCAGTGTTTGGTCGGCTTGATTGTGTGTGTGTTGTTTTCTTGTTTGGAGGAAATGTCTTGGTATTCTTCTTCTTAGCTTGAAGTTGATTTTCTTCTAACTCTTCTCCTCTTGTTGTTCGTCTTCCTGTCTTGCTATCATTCTGTAAGACTCTATATATGTATGTAGGTATGGGTGAGTAACAGTTGCGAGATTACGATACTTCATATTCGCTAGTGTTGCTTTTCTTATGACTTGATACTATTAATATACAAACTTGTACCGTTAGAGGACATGTTAAAACCAGCCTACATATGAAATAAATAATGTGGCTTGGACAATAATGACGACTACTCGCTCCTACCTTCCCCAAACAAGGGCTTTTCGAAAGTATACATTGGACACAAATGACTTAGTACATCATAAATTGGTGGTTTAACAAAAGCCCTCATTAGAGAAAGGTGAAGGAGCACACAGTGAACATACAGATTAATGTTTGCACGCGTAGATCATGTAAGGTGAGATGTTGAACACCAGACACGTAGTGTAGTAACTCCCTCACAGATGGCGTTATGAGGGGCCTGATGATGTAGCAGTTACCTCCCAGATGGTGTTATGAGGAAATTCACATGATGATGCTGTAGCAAAACATTCACTACGTGGTGTCGTAGCATCTTGGGGACACCACGTGGTCCACATGACTCACTCATTCAAGTGGGTGAGGTGTGGTCCCAGGCCTCTCTATCGTGGAGTCTCAGGGGAAGTATAACCGGGTACCTGGGACCTCACTGTGTGAAGGTGGTTAGCTAGCTTGGGTAAGACTCAACTGCCGAGTTGTTTTTCACTGAGTTAAGCACTGTTCACCACTATTCATCACTGGTTCCATTCCTTTGCCAAATGAGATAGTACCTTATGGCAAGAACTTGTTGATAGTCCGGTGGGGAGGAGGGTTCAGGGGAGTGAGTGGGTATGGGCCAACATATAAATAATAATAATAATAATAATAATAATAATTAACGGTTTATTGAAAGTGCTTGGCAGCCAGAAGGCTGAAAATATACAGTTACATATTTGGGGAATGGGTTACGAATTACAAATAATATACAAGTAACATGAGTGACACAAATAAGACATATAATAACTAGCTGGGGAAAAGCTCAAACTACAGTTCATTTCAACATAGTGACAGTGCAAGGAGTAGTGTTTACTGGGAGTGAGTACACTGATTTATTACAAGTTATCGATAATTTTTACAATGGTTGGGACTGGGCTGTTCTTATAGAGATCAGTTCGTGCACGTATGGGCTGGAGGCGGTTGTGGTGTCGAAGAGCAATTCTCGGACTAGGGATCTCAGGTGGTAGTAGGAGCCGGTGTCGGGGATGGTGTAGAAGCTTCTTACCAAATTTGCAGATGAGGTCGTGGTGATGGTCAGTGAGAGTCTAAAGGGTCGGTCAGTGTGTTGAGCGCTTCTTGATATGTGGAGTAGGAAGGGTAGAGAATAATCTTGCATGGCCTCTTTTGCACTTTTTCTAGGTGTTTACGTTGTGTGGCATTTAGGGAAGAAGACCAGGTGAGCTTGGGAAGTATGAATGTTGTGTAAACACTGAGGAGCTCGTGTGCAGGAACACCGAGGGACTGGAGTCGGCGTAGGAGGTGGAGACAGAAACTGGAGGATTTGATAACTTCACTGACGTGTGGTTTCTAATTTAGTTTGTTGTCTATATGTATGTGTGTGTGTGTGTGTGTGTATATACTACTGTACTTTTTAGATCCTCCTACGCAACCTAACCTATTATAGTTAAGTATAGTAGGCTATACACTATTTTGTTAGTATGTGTTATAAAATGTAATTGCATGTTATTATTATTAATATTATTATTATTAATATTATTATTATTCTTATTATTATTAGTATTATTATTATTATTATTATTATTTTTATTATTGTTATTATTATTACATACTAATATAATACTAAGTTGCCCACCAGATTTCCTCAGAGATGGGAGGAGCACATTGGCGGCGGTGTTGTTTATAATCCGCCCGATTACTGATTCCTATTCACCGAGCCAGAGCTGGCGGGCGGCGTGTTATGTGCCACGTTTTGTTTCCCATTGGGCGTACCGCTCAGCTGGGGAGTTGGAGATTTCATAAAAAGAAAGTTTGAGTGGAGAGCACACCTTTTCCTTCACATACAGTTATCTTAGACCATCTACTAGTATAATAGTTTGCACAAAAATACTCTACACTCTTTATAGGTTATTGTTATGTTGTTGTTTTTTTTTTTACTTCTCATCAGATTGTGCATTCAACTAATATACACTAATAGTGTGTTTATTATTATGTTTTATAGTATTATTTCGTAAAATATTGGGTAACACAATTATAGTCACTAGTATAGTCTATTATATTATTGGGGTTTATAGCAGTTTGTGGTCTAATAGTATCATGCTTTATGAGTGGTGTTCTATTTAGTGATGATTAGGCAATAAAATATGCTTTGGGTGTTTATAGCAGTTTGTGGTCTACTAGTATCATGCTTTATGGGTGGTGTTCTATGTAGTGATGATTAGGCCATAAAATATGCTTTTGGTTTATTGCTAACAAAATATACTTTGCTCTACCGCTGTAGTGCAATACATGGTGAAACTTACATACACCGTTAATAAAGTATTGATGGAAGAAGAAGTAAGAGGAAGAATTGTGGAGGTAATGAACAGTGAGACAATGTATAGCCTCCGGGATGGCGGCAGCGTTTCTGTTATTAATATATAATAAGACAATAGGAAAATATGTTGTTGTCTCTACCTGTATTATTACCTTTGCGATAGCATGGTTAAATTTGGGGAGGACAGAGGAAGGAGCAGGAGGTTAGGACGGGATTTGTAGTGGGAGAGATAGTGTCTGTGATCCTCGGATCACCACTCCTCGGATTATGTCAGTTCAAGTTTAGAAGCTCAATCAACTTTCCCTGATTACGAATTGGCAACCTTTCGATTTACAACAGGTACCTACTTACTGCTACAGTAGGTAGGTGAACAGGGACCAAGGGGGCTAGGAAGAGTGTCCAAACAACTTGCCTGTGTGATGTAGTCGTGGCCAGAATTAGGTTAGGATACAGACACATCTGGCTAGTTAGTAACGCTGTACCCATACCGGAACACTCAGCATGTAAACTTGGTGATACACCTTTAAAGCACTATATTATTGAATGGGACACTGTCAAAGACTTCAGGCCACCTCACTTATTGTATCTTGAACTATGTCATTACTTCATTGAGGACATTACATTCTTGCTGTTTATCCCAAATTGGCTAGCTAGCTAGCCCACACTGATTAGTCTACAATTACAATATGACTCCAATGTATGCTGCTGGTAAATGTGTACTGTCAATGAACCAGAGTGAAAATAAGGTCGCCTCCCTTGCTGCTGCTGCTAAAGCTGCTGCTGCTGCTGCTTCTTGCGCCCTTCTAAGTCCCGTTTAAGTCCCCCACCCCAGGCCCCCGCAGTACCCCTTCACATCTACACCATTCAAAAACAATTTCACTCAATTTCCACAATACTATGCTAATTACACGTAAAATAGAGTGTTATCCTGCAAAACGTTGATGTCGTATATTTCTCTCTTTAAGTGATATCCTGTGGCTCCGAAAGGAGCCTGTTTGGTTAGGTTGTCTTGTGTGAACGAACCTTGGGTTCTTATTTCTTCTCTGTCTTCTTGGGAGGAGCACAGCTTGGATGTTAGGAAGGACACCCCCTTGGGCAATGGTGACTCCAGACAGGAGCTTGTTCAGCTCCTCGTCATTGCGAATGGCAAGCTGAAGATGACGCGGGATAATGCGGGTCTTCTTGTTGTCGCGGGCGGCGTTACCGGCCAGCTCGAGCACTTCTGCTGCCAGGTACTCCATGACGGCTGCAAGGTACACAGGGGCACCTGCACCAACACGCTCAGCATAGTTGCCTTTACGCAAGAGACGGTGGATCCTACCCACGGGGAACTGGAGTCCGGCCCTGCTAGAACGGGACTTTGACTTGCCCTTCACCTTGCCTCCCTTGCCGCGTCCTGACATGTTGCTGCTGCTGCTTTCCGTGATAGGAGTTAAATTTCCGCCCGCCACCTTGGTCTTTTATACCAAGCTCAGGATCAGGCCAGGTGGCCGTCTCGCGGACCCAACCAATGTAAGAGAGCCGTAGCTGCAGCCAGTCTGATCCTGAGCGGCCCGCTCGGTATATAAGGAAAAGTTAGTCGGGCCAGTTTTCAATTCTCTCGCTCCGCGCCACGAGTAACTGTGCCGCCATGCCTCCCAAAACTTCCGGAAAGGCTGCCAAGAAGGCTGGAAAGGCCCAGAAGGCCATTGCCAAGGGTGACAAGAAGAAGAAGCGCAGGAGGAAGGAAAGCTACAGCATCTACATCTACAAGGTAATGAAGCAAGTGCACCCCGACACAGGAGTCTCCTCCAAAGCTATGTCCATCATGAACTCTTTCGTGAACGACATCTTCGAGCGCATCGCTGCCGAGGCTTCCCGCCTGGCGCACTACAACAAACGCTCCACCATGACAAGTCGGGAAATCCAGACAGCTGTCCGACTCTTGCTGCCCGGTGAACTGGCCAAGCATGCCGTGTCTGAGGGCACCAAGGCTGTCACCAAGTACACCTCTTCCAAGTAAGAGGTTACTTGTGCACAACAAACACGCCATCCCACTACTACAACTTAATCGGCTCCATCGGAGCCACAGTTACATGTTAAAGAGACAGTTACCGACAGTGATATATTGAGAGGGAAATAAATAAAAAAAAATTATAATAATCTGCATTCTCTATTGGCGTAGAAACAGGACTAAATCGAAACATAATAAATAAATAAATAAATTCTGCGTGGAGTACTTTTACACCCACTGCAAAGTGACATACATGGAGTGTGTTTGGGCTTCATTTCTTGTTTGCAGCATGCCTATTTCATGTAAAAAAAAATTTTATTTTATTTTATTGTATGTTCTTTTATTTTATTTATTTATTTACTTACTTATTCTTTATATATTTATTTGTTACTAGCTCTTGTTTGTTGCACCCACCCACCTCCCGAATTGATGACCTACTATACATTCGTGCCTGCACGAATGTTACCAACTTACCGTTAGGCGATTTGGGTAACCGAAATTAACGCTCTCCTACCACCAACCATTTCGATTGTCATGACAATTATCTTCAGCACAGTTCTTTGGCCCTGAGAAGGGCCGAGTTATAGATGTCTGGTAGGTTTTGTTGTGCTTTTTCTTTTTCCCCAAGGAAGAGGACTTAAGCACGCTCTCCGCGGATGCGCCGGGCCAGCTGGATGTCCTTGGGCATGATGGTAACGCGCTTGGCGTGAATGGCACACAGGTTGGTGTCCTCGAAAAGACCCACCAGGTAAGCCTCAGAGGCTTCCTGCAGAGCCATGACGGCAGACGACTGGAAGCGCAGGTCAGTCTTGAAATCCTGGGCGATCTCACGCACCAGGCGCTGGAAGGGCAGCTTCCTGATGAGTAGCTCTGTGCTCTTCTGGTAACGACCGATCTCACGAAGGGCGACGGTTCCGGGCCTGTAACGATGGGGCTTCTTGACACCACCGGTGGCTGGGGCGGACTTGCGAGCTGCCTTGGTGGCAAGCTGCTTCCGTGGAGCCTTGCCTCCAGTGGACTTGCGGGCAGTCTGTTTAGTACGGGCCATCTCGACGACGAAATAGTCAATACGGGCGGCCCGGCAGGCGGGCGGGCTTATATACAGACATTCTCCACCTCAGTGGCCACCTCATTGGCCACGAGTGCCGCAGGCGTCATCCGCAAGCTACGCCCCACCTCCAAGAGGGAGGGACGGCCTTGGATGAACGATACTACCGCTGCGTCCACAGCACGCCACCTACTCCCACCAAACCGTGGGCGAAGCCACACCAGGACCACCTGTAGTAGCAACCACAACAACATGACTGGACGAGGCAAAGGAGGCAAGGGACTTGGAAGGGGTGGCGCCAAGCGTCATCGTAAGGTGCTTCGTGACAACATCCAGGGTATCACCAAGCCCGCCATTCGTCGTCTAGCTCGGCGTGGAGGTGTTAAACGTATATCCGGCCTCATCTACGAGGAGACCCGCGGCGTCCTCAAGGTGTTTCTGGAGAACGTCATCCGTGACGCCGTCACCTACACCGAGCACGCAAAAAGGAAGACCGTCACCGCCATGGATGTGGTTTATGCCCTGAAACGGCAGGGCCGCACCCTTTATGGTTTTGGTGGGTAATCAACCTGATGGACGGGCGCACACCACCACCACCACCACGACAAACAAATATACGGACCTAATTTTAGGTCCACATTTAAATCGCAAAAGAGTTGGTTAGACACTGAGTAAATCGTTGAAAATATATCCAATAACATGATCCTCTCTAATTCTGGACTTGTGGTATGAGTATAGGTTGTGTGTGAACGTGTTGGAACCACTTCCTAATAATTGTCAGTCAGTCAGTCAACATTCACCTAACCTCCAGGAACCTCACCTAACTTCCTGTAGCGTCACCGAACCTCCCGAAATGTAACCCAATGTAGTTTATAATCTATCCTAACATGACATAACATAACCACGCACTATATTACTTCGGTAAGAGTAATGAGTTTTAATACGCAAAGTTGCAGTTAGCATTCATTCATACATACATACATACATACATACATAACATGCTAGTGGCAGGGGGGATTGAAGTGAATTTTAGGAGGATAGAATAGGTGCAGTGGCTAAACAGCGCTTGCGTGAGGGACTTTAAGCAGCAACTCGCCTGGATGCGGCAGGATAGAGTCAGGTCAAGCGTCCGGGGCATGTTGGGTTCCGCCATGGTTTCTCAGTGTTTGGTCGGCTTGATTGTGTGTGTGTTGTTTTCTTGTTTGGAGGAAATGTCTTGGTATTCTTCTTCTTAGCTTGAAGTTGATTTTCTTCTAACTCTTCTCCTCTTGTTGTTCGTCTTCCCCGTGTCTGCTATCATTCTGTAAAGACTCTATATATGTATGTAGGTATGAGTGAGTAACAGTTGCCGGTTACAGTGATACTTCATATTCGCTGGTGTTGTACTGTATGGCTTCGGTATTTCTTAATATACAAACGGCACCGTTAGGGGATTGAGGTATTTAAAAACCAGCCTACATTACTTATATATAGAAATAAATAATGTGGCTTGGACAATAATGACGACTACTCTCTCCTACCTGACCCAAACAAGGGCTTTTCGAAAGTATACATTGGACACAAATGACTTAGTACATACATTGGTGGTTTAACAAAAGCCCTCATTAGAGAAAGGTGAAGGAGCACACAGTGAACATACAGATTAATGTTTGCACGCGTAGATCATGTAAGGTGAGGTGTTGAACACCAGACACATAGTGTAGTAACTCCCTCACAGATGGCGTTATGAGGGGCCTGATGATGTAGCAGTTACCTCACAGATGGTGTTATGAGGAACTTTACATGATGCTGTAGCAAAACATTCACTACGTGGTGTCGTAGCATCTTGGGGACACCACGTGGTCGACATGACTCACTCATTCAAGTGGGTGAGGTGTGGTCCCAGGCCTCTCTATCGTGGAGTCTCAGGGGAAGTATAACTGGGTGCCTGGGACCTCACTGTGTGAAGGTGGTTAGCTAGCTTGGGTAAGACTCAACTGCCGAGTTGTTTTTCACTGAGTTAAGCACTGTTCACCACTATTCATCACTGGTTCCATTCCTTTGCCAAATGAGATAGTACCTTATGGCAAGAACTTGTTGATAGTCCGGTGGGGAGGAGGGTTCAGGGGAGTGAGTTGGTATGGGCCAACATATAAATAATAATAATAATAATTAACGGTTTATTGAAAGAGCTTGGCAGCCAGAAGGCTGAAAATATACAGTTACATATTTGGGGAATGGGTTACGAATTACAAATAATATACAAGTAACATGAGTGACACAAATAAGACATATAATAACTAGCTGGGGAAAAGCTCAAACTACAGTTCATTTCAACATAGTGACAGTGCAAGGAGTAGTGTTTACTGGGAGTGAGTACACTGATTTATTACAAGTTATCGATAATTTTTACAATGGTTGAGACTGGGCTGTTCTTATAGCGATCAGTTCGTGCACGTATGGGCTGGATGTGGTTGTGGTGTCGAACAGAAATTCTCGGGCTAGGGATCTCAGGTGA
>NW_024724510.1:0-8197 GCF_018991925.1 Homarus americanus
GGGCACCACTTCACATGACCCGGGGAGTGACGGTCCGGCACCACTTCAGTGAAATGAATAGGGGTGTGAAGGCCGGGCACCCCTTCAGCACCATGACCCAGAGTGTTAGGGCCGGGCTCGATTTCAGTGCCAAGAATCGGGGTGTGAGGGTCGGGCACCCCTCCAGTGACATGACCCGGGGTGTGAGGGCCGGGCACCCCTCCAGCCCCATGACCCGGGGAGTGAGGGCCAGGAACCGCTTCAACCCCATGAGCCGTGGTGTGAGGGCCGGGCACCCCTTTAGGTCCATGACCCGGGGTGTGAGGGCCGTGCACCCCTTCAGTGCCATGACCCGGGGTGTGAGGGCCGGGCATCCCTTCAGTGTCATGAACCGGGGTGTGAGGGCAGGGCACCCTTTCTGTGCCATGAATCGGGGTGTGAGGGCTGGGCACCCCTTCAGGGCTATAACCTGGGGTGTGAGGACCGTGCACCCTTTCAGTGACATGACCCGGGGTGTGAAGGGCGGGCACCCCTTCAATGACATGACGCGGGGTGTGTGGGCCGGACACCCTTTCAGTGCCATGACCCGGGGTGTGCGGGCCGATCACTCCTTCCGTGCCATGACCTGGTGTGTGAGGGCCGGGCACCCCTTCAGCCCCATGACCCGAGGTGTGAGGGCAGGGCCACCCGTTTAGGTCTATAACCAGCTGTGTGAGGGCCAGGCACACCTTCAGTGCCATGGCCAGGGGTGTGACGGCCGGGCACCGCTTCAGTACCATGACGCAGGGTGTGAGGGCCGGGCACCCCTTTAGTGCCATGAACCGGGGTGTGAGAGCCAGGCACCCCTTTAGTACCATGAAACGGGGTGTGAGGGCCAGGCACCCCTACAGAGCTATGAACCGGGGTGTGAGGGCCAGGCACACCTTCAGTGCCATGGCCAGGGGTGTGACGGCCGGGCACCGCTTCAGTACCATGATGCAGGGTGTGAGGGCCGGGCACCCCTTTAGTGCCATGAGCCGGGGTGTGAGAGCCGGGCACGCCTTTAGTGCCATGAAACGGGGTGTGAGGGCCAGGCACCCCTACAGAGCTATGAACCGGGGTGTGAGGTCCGGGCACCCCTTCACATGACACAGGGTGTGAGGGCCGAGCACCTTTCCAGTGCCATGACCCGGGGTGTGAGAGCCGGGCTCGATTTCAGTGCCATGAATTGGGGTGTGAGGGCCGGGCACCCCTCCAGCACCATGACCCGGGGTATGAGGGCCGGGCACCCCTTCAGTGCTATGACCCGGGGTGTGAGGGCCGGGCACCCTTTCAGTGACATGATCCAGCTTGTGAGGGCCGGGCACCCCTTCAATGACATGACCCGGGGTGTGTGGGCTGGGCACCCTTTCAGTGCCATGAACCGGGGTGTGAGGGCTGGGCACCCCTTCAGCCCCATGACCCGGGATGTGAGGGCCGGGCACTCGTTTAGGTCTATGACCAGGGGTGTGAGGGCCGAGCATACCTTCAGTGCCATGGCCAGGGGTGTGACGGCCGGGCACCGATTCAGTGCCATGACCCGGGGTGTGAGGGCCGGGCACCCCTTTAGTGCAATGAAACGGGGTGTGAGGGCAGGGCACCCCTACAGAGCTATGAACCGCGGTGTGAGGGCCGGGCACCCCTTTAGTGCCATGAGCCGGGGTGTGAAAGACGGGCACCCCTTTAGTGCCATGAAACGGGGTGTGAGGGCCGGGCAACCCAACAGAGCTATGAATCGGGGTGTGAGGGCCGGGCACCACTTCACATGACACGGGGTGTGAGGGCCGGGCACCCTTCCATATGACACGGGGTGTGAGGACCGGGCACCTTTTCAGTGCCATGACCCGAGGTTTGAGGGCCGGGCACCCCTTCAGTGCCATGAATCAGGGTGTGAGCGCCGGGCACCCTTCAGCAATATTACCCGGGGTGTGAGGGCCGGGCTCGATTTCAGTGCCATGAATCTGGGTGTGAGGGCTTGGCACCCCTCCAGCACCATAACCCGGGGTATGAGGGCCGGGCACCCCTTAGGTGCTATGACCCGGGGTGTGAGGGCCGGGCACCCTTTCAGTGACATGATCCAGGGTGTGAGGGCCGGGCACCCCTTCAATGACACGACCCGGGGTGTGTGGGTTTGGGCACCCTTTCAGTGCCATGAACCGGGGTGTAAGGGCCGGTCACTCCTTCAGTGCCATGACCCGGGGTGTGAGGGCTGGGCACCCCTTCAGCCCCATGACCCGGGATGTGAGGGCCGGGCACTCGTTTAGGTCTATGACCAGGGGTGTGAGGGCCGGGCATGCCTTCAGTGCCATGGCCAGGGGTGTGACGGCCGGGCACCTATTCAGTGCCATGACCCGGGGTGTGAGGGCCGGGCACCCCTTTAGTGCAATGAAACGGGATGAGAGGGCAGGGCACCCCTACAGAACTATGAACCGCGGTGTGAGGGCCGGGCACCACTTCACATGACACGGGTGTGAGGGTCGGGCACCTTTTCAGTGCCATGAACCGGGGTGTTAGGGCCGGGCACCCTTTCAGTGCCATGAATCGGGGTGTGATGACCGGGCACCCCTTCATCTCCATGACCCGTGGTGTGAGGAACGGGAACCGCTTCAACCCCATGACCCTGGGTGTGAGGGCCGGGCACCCCTTTAGGTCCCTTCCAGGGGTGTGATGGCCGTGCACCCCTTCAGTGACATGACCCGGGGTGCGAGGGCCGGGCACCCCTTTAGTGTCATAACTTTGGGTGTGGGGGCCGGGCACCCTTCCAGCACCATGACCCGGAGTGTGAGGGCCGAGCACCCCTTCAGTGTCATGAACCGGGGTGTGACGGACGGGCACCCCTTCAGTGCTATGAACCAGGGTGTGAGGGCCGGGCACCCTTTCAGTGCCAGGAATCGGGGTGTGTGGGCCGGGCACCCTTTCAGTGCCATGAAACGGGGTGTGAAGGCCGGGCACCGCTACAGTGCTGTGAACTGGGGTGAGAGGCCTCGGGCACCCCTCCAGCACCATGACCCGGGGTATGAGGGCCGGGCACCCCTTCAGTGCTATGACCCGGGGTGTGAGGGCCGAGCACCCTTTCAGTGCCATGACCCGGGGTGTGAGGGCCGGTCACTCTTTCAGTGCCATGACCCGGAGTGTGACGGCCGGGTCACCGCTTCAGTGCAATGACCCGGGGTGCGAGGGCCGGCCACCCCTTCAGTGACATGACCCGGAGCGTCAGTTACGGGCACCCCTTCAGTGTCATGAGATGGGGTGTGAGGGCCGGGCACCCCTTCAGTGCCATGAAACGGGGTGTGAGCGCCGGGAACCCCTACAGAGCTATGAACCGGGGTGAGAGGGCCGGGCACCCCTTAACATGACACGGGGTGTGAGGGCCGGGCACCCCTCCAGCACCATGGCCCGGGGTGTGAGGGCCGGGCGCCTCTCCAGCACCATGGCCCGGGGAGTGATGGCCAGGCACCCCTTCAGTGACTTAACCCCTGGGTAAAGTCAGGGCCGGCACCCCTTTAGTGCCAGCGAGCCGGGGTATGAGAGATGGCACCCCTTTTAGTGCCATGAACAAAGTGAGCCGGCAACCCAACAGAGCCGCGAATGGGTGTGGCTGGGCACCTTTAGGTCCATGACCGGGGTGTGTGAGGGCTGCACCCCTTCAGTGCTACATGACCCGTGTGAGAGAGATGGGCGCCTGGTGCGTCATGTAAACCGCGTGAGGCCAAAATTCTGCCATAACCCGGGGTGTGAGGCCCGGGCACCCCTTCAGCACCATGACCCGTGGTGTGTTTGCCGGGTACCCTTTCAGTGCCATGACCCGGGGTGTGAGCGCTGGGCACCCGTTTAGGTCTATAACCAGGGGTGTGAGGGCCGGGCACACCTTCAGTGCCATGGCTAGGGGTGTGACGGCCTTGAACCGCTTCAGTGCCATAACCCGGGGTGTGACGGCCGGGCACCCTTTCTGCTCCATGACCCGTGGTATGAGGGCCGGGAACCGATTCAACTCCATGACCTGGGGTGTGAGGGCCGGGCACCCTTTTAGGTCCATGACCCGGTGTGTGAGGGCCGTGCACCCCTTCAGCTCCATGACCCGGTATGTGAGGGATGGGCATCCCTCTAGCACCATGGCCCGGGGTGTGAGGGCCGGGCACCCCTCCAGCACCATGGCCCGGGGTGTGAGGGCCGGGCACCCCTTCAATGTCATGAACCGGGGTGTCCTGGCTGGACACCCCTCTAGAACCATGGCCCGTGGTGTGAGGGCCGGGCACCCTTTCAGTACCATGAATCGGGGTGTAGGGCCGGGCACCACTTTAGGTACATGACCAGGGGTGTGAGGGCCGGGCACCTCATCAGTGCCATGACCCGGGCTGTGAGGGCCGGGCACCCCTTCAGTGACATGACCAGGAGTGTGAGGGCCTGGCACCCCTTCAGTGCCATGGCCAAGGGTGTGTTTGCCGGGTACCCTTTCAGTTTCATGACCCGAGGTGTAAGGACCGGGCACCCGTTTAGGTCTATAACCAGGGGTGTGAGGGCTGGGCACACCTTCAGTGCCATGGCCAGGTGTGTGACGGCCGGGCACCCCTTCAGTGACATGACCCGGGGTGTGAGGGCCGGGCACCCCTTCACATGACCCGGGTGTAGGGCCGGGCACCACTTTAGGTACATGACCAGGGGTGCGAGGGCCGGGCACCTCATCAATGCCATGACCCGGGGTGTGAGGGCCAGGCACACCTTCAGTGCCATGGCCAGGGGTGTGTTTGCCGGGTACCCTTTCAGTGCCATGACCCGGGGTGTGAGGGCCGGGCACCCGTTTAGGTCTATAACCAGGGGTGTGAGGGCCGGGCACACCTTCAGTGCCATGGCTAGGGGTGTGACGGCCGGGCACCCCTTCAGTGACATGACCCGGGGTGTGAGGGCCGGGCACTATTTCAGTGCCATGAAATGGGGTGTGAAGGCCGGGCAACCCTACAGTGCTGTGAACCGGGGTGTGAGGGCCGGGCACCCCTTCTCATGACCCGGGGTGTGAGGGCCGGGCACCCCTTCAGTGCCATTACCCGGGATGTGAGGGCCGGGCAACCCTTCAGCACTATGACCCGGGGTGTGAGGGCCGGGCTCGATTACAGTGCCAAGAATCGGGGTGTGAGGTCCGGGCACCCCTCAAGCACCATGACCCAGGGTATGAGGGCCGGGCACCCCTTTAATGACATGACCCGTGGTGTGTGGTCCGGGCCCCCTTTCAATGCCATGAACCGTGGTGTGGGGGACGGGCACCCGTTTAGGTCTATAACCAGGGGTGTGAGGGCCGGGCACACCTTCAGTGCCATGGCCAGGGGTGTGACGGCTGGGCACCGCTTCAGTGCCATGACCCGGGAGGTGAGGGCCGGGCACCCCTTCAGTGACATGACAAGGGGCGTCAGGGCCGGGCACCCCTTCAGTGCCATGAGCCGGGGCGTGAGGGCCGGGCACCCCTCCAGCACCATGGCCCGGGGTGTGAGGGCCGGGCACCCCTTCAGTGTCATGAACCGGGGTGTCCTGGCCGGACACCCCTCCAGAACCATGGCCCGTGGTGTGAGGGCCGGGCACCCTTTCAGTACCATGAATCGGGGTGTAGGGCCGGGCACCACTTTAGCTACATGACCAGGGGTGTGAGGGCCGGGCACCTCATCAGTGCCATGACCCGGGCTGTGAGGGCCGGGCACCCCTTCAGTGACATGACCAGGAGTGTGAGGGCCTGGCACCCCTTCAGTGCCATGGGCAAGGGTGTGTTTGCCGGGTACCCTTTCAGTTTCATGACCCGAGGTGTGAGGACCGGGCACCCGTTTAGGTCTATAACCAGGGGTGTGAGGGCCGGGCACACCTTCAGTGCCATGGCCAGGTGTGTGACGGCCGGGCACCCCTTCAGCGACATGACCCGGGGTGTGAGGGCCGGGCACCCCTTCACATGACCCGGGGTGTAGGGCCGGGCACCACTTTAGGTACATGACCAGGGGTGCGAGGGCCGGGCACCTCATCAATGCCATGACCCGGGGTGTGAGGGCCAGGCACACCTTCAGTGCCATGGCCAGGGGTGTGTTTGCCGGGTACCCTTTCAGTGCCATGACCCGGGGTGTGAGGGCCGGGCACCCGTTTAGGTCTATAACCAGGGGTGTGAGGGCCGGGCACACCTTCAGTGCCATGGCTAGGGGTGTGACGGCCGGGCACCCCTTCAGTGACATGACCCGGGGTGTGAGGGCCGGGCACTATTTCAGTGCCATGAAATGGGGTGTGAAGGCCGGGCAACCCTACAGTGCTGTGAACCGGGGTGTGAGGGCCGGGCACCCCTTCTCATGACCCGGGGTGTGAGGGCCGGGCACCCCTTCAGTGCCATTACCCGGGATGTGAGGGCCGGGCAACCCTTCAGCACTATGACCCGGGGTGTGAGGGCCGGGCTCGATTACAGTGCCAAGAATCGGGGTGTGAGGTCCGGGCACCCCTCAAGCACCATGACCCAGGGTATGAGGGCCGGGCACCCCTTTAATGACATGACCCGTGGTGTGTGGTCCGGGCCCCCTTTCAGTGCCATGAACCGTGGTGTGGGGGACGGGCACCCGTTTAGGTCTATAACCAGGGGTGTGAGGGCCGGGCACACCTTCAGTGCCATGGCCAGGGGTGTGACGGCTGGGCACCGCTTCAGTGCCATGACCCGGGATGTGAGGGCTGGGCACCCCATCAGTGACATGACAAGGGGCGTCAGGGCCGGGCACCCCTTCAGTGCCATGAGCCGGGGCGTGAGGGCCGGGCACTCCTTCAGTGCCATGAAACGGGGTGTGAGGGCCGGGCACCCTTACAGAGCTATGAACCGGGGTGTGATGGCCGGGCACCCCTTCAGCTACATGCCCCGTGGTGTGAGCGCCGGGAACCGCTTCAACCCCATGGCCTGGGGTGTGAGGGCCGGGCACCCCTTTAGGTCCATCACCCGGGTTATGAGGGCCGTGCACCGCTTCAGTGACATGACTCGGGGTGTGAGGGCCAGGCACCCCTTTAGTGACATGTCCCGGGGTGTGAGGGCCGGGCACCCTTTCAGTGCCATGAAACGGGGTGTGAGGGCTGGGCACCCCTTCAGTGCCATGAAACGGGGTGTGAGGGCAGGGCACCCCTTCAGTGCCATGAAACGGGGTGTGAGGGCCGGTCTCGATTTTAGTTCCATGAATCGGGGTGTGAGGGCCGGGCATCCTTCCAGCACCATGACCCGGGGTGAGGGCCGGGCACCCTTTCAGTGCCATGACCCGGGGTGTGAGGGCCGGTGACTCCTTCAGTGCCATGACCCGGGGTGTGAGGGCCGGGCACCCCTTCAGTGTCATGACCTGGGGTGTGAGGGCCGGGAACCCCTTCGGTGACATGACCAGGAGTGTGAGGGCCTGGCACCCCTTCAGTGCCATGGCCAAGGGTGTGTTTGCCCGGTACCCTTTCAGTGCCATGAAACGGGGTGTGAGGGCCGGGCTCGATTTTATTTCCATGAATCGGGGTGTGAGGGACGGGCATCCCTCCAGCACCATGACCCGGGGTATGAGGGCCGGGCACCCCTTCAGTGCTATGACCCGGGGTGTGAGGGCCGGGCACCCTTTCACTGACATGACCCGGGGTGTGAGGGCCGGGCACCCCTTCAAAGACATGACCCGGAGTGTGTGGGCCGGGCACCCTTTCAGTGCCATGACCCGGGGTGTGAGGGCCGGTGACTCCTTCAGTGCCATGACCCGGGGTGTGAGGGCCGGGCACCCCTTCAGTGTCATGACCTGGGGTGTGAGGGCCGGGAACCCCTTCGGTGACATGACCAGGAGTGTGAGGGCCGGGCACCCGTTTAGGTCTATAACCAGGGGTGTGAGGGCCGGGCACACCTTCAGTGCCATGGCCAGGGGTGTGACGGCCGGGCACCGCTTCAGTGCCATAACCCGGGGTGTGACGGGCGGGCACCCTTTCAGCTCCATGACCTGTGGTGTGAGGGCCGGGAACCGATTCAACTCCATGACCTGGGGTGTGAGGGCCGGGCACCCTTTTAGGTCCATGACCCGGGGTGTGAGGGCCGTGCACCCCTTCAGTGACATGACCCGGGGTGTGATGTCCGGGCACCCCTTCAGCTCCATGACCCGGTATGTGAGGGCTGGGCATCCCTCCAGCACCATGGCCCGGGGTGTGAGGGCCGGGCACCCCTCCAGCGCTATGGCCCGGGGTGTGA
>NW_024724511.1:0-5000 GCF_018991925.1 Homarus americanus
CACCTCTCTATCACTACACCTCACCTATCACTACACCTCTCTATCACTACACCTCACCTATCACTACACCTCACCTATCACTACACCTCACCTATCACTACACCTCACCTATCACTACACCTCTCTATCACTACACCTCACCTATCACTATGGCATCCCTTGTACCACAATTTTTGATGGTTAATAGGTTATAAATTTTCACCTATCCCAACTTTCTACCTGGATATGTTGGAATCTCACCTGAGTTATGGTATAATTAAAGGTGTTAGTTGGTGATGTAGTGAGGTTGTATCGTGGTTACATTACGCATTTTTTACGTATAGTTAAGGATAAGGATTTTATTATGAATGACAGTCCAGGTGTGGGTTTTGTTTTGTTTCGTGGGATGATAAAGTCCTTTGGTGAAGATGTTTTTTCTCTCTCCTTGGTTGAGAGAGAGAGAGAGAGAGAGAGAGGGCCAATCACAGCAAGTACTAGTAATCACACAATGGTCTCTTAAGAAGGACCTATCCATGTATTGAGTTTTGTGTATATGTTGAGACCAAACTTAGAATGGTAATATTTTCTTTCTTCTCCTCCTCCTCCTCCTCCTCCTCGTCCCCCTCCTTATTTTTCTTCTTCCACTGTTCTTCCTCCACTTAGTACCTCAGCCACTCCTTGTCTTCTCTTATCCATCTTCGTCCAGCTGACCCTCCTTGCTAACCTCCCCATCCCTCCTGGCTCACCTCCTCTCTCCATTCCTCCTCCATTTACAGCCATCTTGTAACATTTTTCCTCCTAGTTTAATACCATAATCCTCCTCGCTTTCCTGTTGTTATTCTATTTTATTTATATAAATATCTTCATTGCCTCTTTTTTTAAGCTTCTCCTTTCATTAAACATCTATTTTTTTCCTTCTCTTTAGTTTAATTTATAACATTTCTCCTCTTCCTTCTTTTAATTAATTATCTCCCCTTCCCTTTCCTCCCCTCCCCTCCCCTACTCTTCCCTCCCACCTTATCCACACCCCTCCCTCCCCCCTCCTCCCCCCAACCCCATCCCTCCTTCCCCTTAACCCCATCCCCTTCCCCCCTTAACCCCATCCCCCCCCCCTTAACCCCATCCCCCCCTCCCCTTAACCCCATCCCCCCTTCCCCCTTAACCCCTCCTTCCCCCCTTAACCCCCTCCTCCTTCCCCCCTTAACCCCCTCCTCCCTCCCCCCTTAATCCCATCCCCCCCTTCCCCACCTCTTCCTTGGCATTAGGTAGACTTGGGCCAGGCCACCATCTAGACCCCCCACGAAGGGCGTCGCTTTAGGAGCCACCGGAGTCCTGCCTCGCCGCCTCTCACGCCTCAGGATCCCCATTAGCCTGACTCTCCAACCTCCCTCATCCTTTTTTTTTATTTTTTTCCCCACCAAGGAGGCGAAGGATGGTGCAGTAGGATGGTGGTGATGGTGGGGGAGACCGAAGTTGTGGTCCGCTCTATCTCAGGTTATGTTAAGGGCCGCTACAACCCATAAAATAGATAGTGATCGTCTCCATCCATCCGTCCCACAGCTCAACCAAACAAGCTTTTTTTGTGTAAGTATTTTTAGTTTAGATTTTTCCCGAAACAAACATTAATATTTTTTTTCGTTTTGTTTTTACCAATTTAATTACATGGTAGTAAAGACTTTTTATATGTGAATTATTGATTTTATATTTTTATTGAATGGTTTATGATTTTCTTTACAATCCATTAGGTTAAAGATAGATCACTTTTGTTTTTGTTTTGTTGTTGTAGTTGTTTATAGTATTATCTACAGTAAATTAGAATTTAAATTGTGAGTAATACCAAACAACGTTAACTAGACGGTCTTACTTTCTAAACCAAACAACTTAAAAAAAAATATTACATCAATAAAAACTTGTGCTCGTCGTAACACAATACCAAGTTGGTGACCAGAGAGACAAACAGCCAGAGACCACACAACCTGTCGTAGCTTCGTGTCGCCCAATATTGTCTCACACTGATCAAGGTTCATTGAAATTCACTGTTGCCAAAAAAATGTACACACAATCTTGAATACACACTCCACTATGTGTATTGGAATAGTTTATATTTTGTACAGTTAACATGTGACGATAAATCAATGTAATGCAGAAGTCGATATATGTTGTGTACTATACTGAGAATTATTGTAGTAATTTCGTCTGTCATTGTTCTGTCTCTGTGTCTTTATGTCTCTCTTTCTGTCTGTCTAACTTTCTTTCTGTCTGTCTATCTGTCTCTCTCTTTATTTCTTTCTATGTCTGGCTGTCTTCCTATTTGTGTCTCTGTCTATCTGTCTGTTTCCCTATGTGTGTCTCTGTCTGTCTGTCTATCTGTCTTTTAAGCAAAGATTTGTAAGTAAATATATCGTAATTTTTGCTCCTGTCACCTTGGTTCAAGTCAATATTTCATGACAGACATTTTAACATTTTCCCTTCATATCGTATATTAGGTCAATATTCATTTCCACACAAAACATCATTATAAATCACTGTTATACCTCAGGTCAGTATTAAGAAACAACATCGTATCTCGGGTCAACTTTGGACACTAAAACCGCATTTGATAGACCCCCTTATTGTCGTACTTAAGGTCAACATGTGATACTAAACCCACCGTAATACTGCCTCTTACTGCACTATCTCAGGTCAATATTTGATACCATAAAGCTCAGAGCACCACAAGGGACAATGGCCGGTGCAGCACATCCGACACCGTGGCAGCGGGAGAGTGTGGTGTGTTGGCCAGACCAGAAGAACAATGTGTGCCGTTGTAATAAGTCTGTAAACTCAGGGAGGAACCGGTCGGCCACGTGACCTAGCGATTTCCACTCGTTTTTGTCCCAGAATTCTACTTGGAGAGGAAGGAGTTTGTTAACGTTTATTTACCTCCGGAGTTCCAGTACAGCTCCAGTAGCCAGCCGACTGTCACACGAGCATCACCAGCTCCCATTTTTGGTACACACCCGCGCGCGCCTCCGCCACAACTACCTTCATACTTTCTATAAACTCGTTCTCTTCCTTGGGATTTTCTTTATGGACTTGTGCTCTTAAAAAAAATAGTCGCTTCGAAGCTTTTTTGAATGAGTTGAGTGGGTTATAGAGAGATTCTTATTAAACTTGTCTATACGTAGGGGTAGAAAGCTACTTGAGGAATGTAATATTATTCTTATTTCGTCTCATATGAGAGACGCGGGGTTACTTTATGTAGCCGGGCGATATACCAGCACGGGTCCACCTGCCTTGTTAAAGAAGAATTTGTCATGCTTGAGGATTACTATGTCTTAAGGCTTGCATTGTGTCTCCTAGTCTTATACTATACTACCAGTTTTTACCAACAGCAATATACATATGTATATATAAACGCGCGTACACACACACATACATACACGTATATACACAAGCTTTTATAAATGTGTGTGTGTGTGTGTGTGTGTGTGTGTGTGTGTGTGTGTGAAGGAAGAGAATTCAGAGTCATATCATTTACGTACACGCAGATACATACACACCAAGGTGATACAGTCACAAGTACACAAGCGTTAAATGCATGCCACTATATACCGTACGTGTAAATTTCCTGACACTTATACGAGGGGGTGGGGACACTGTGAATAAAGCGATATATTTATGAATGGAAGGAGAGAGGTAGAGAGATGGGGATAGAAAGAGTTACTGTCTGTGTACGAAATAGAGACGAAGAGAAAGAAAAAGGGAAAGACGTGGAGAGAGAGACAGAAATGACAGAGAATAAAGACGGAAAGATAAGAGAGATTAAGAGTGAGACAGTAAGTAAAATATGAAGAGTAATATTAATAAAAACAAAAAAATAATACACGAATTTTTTTCTTAAACGAAAATTATTATAGAGCGAAAAGAAAACGCAATCGGTATTTTAACCCAACCCAACCCAATCCAACCCAACCCAACCCAATCCAACCCAACCCATCCCATCCCATCCCATTCCATTCCTTCCCATCACCCCTTTCTCCACTCTTCCTAAAATCCACATTCGACGGGAGAAAATGCCCCATTCCTCACTCCCCGTCACACCCAAATCTTCCCCACTTAAACATACTCCCCCTGGCCCTTCCCTCCGGCTTTCCCCAACACCCTCCACTTAAGTATACTTATCCCCACCATCTCCTCCCCACGGTCCTCCCCACCACATCTTCCCCACCATCTCCTCTCCACCATCTCCTCCCCTACGGTCCTCTCCACCATCTCCTCCCCACCATCTCCTCCCCACGGTCCTCCCCACCACATCTTCCCCACCATCTCCTCCCCTACGGTCCTCCCACCACGGTCCTCCCCACCATCCCCCCCATCATCTCCTCCCCCACCATCTCCTCCCCACCATCTCCTCCCCACGGTCCTCCCCACCACATCTTCCCCATCATCTCCTCCCCCTACGGTCCTCCCCACCACGGTCCTCCCCACCATCTCCTCCCACCATCTCCTCCCCACCATCTCCTCCTCACACCATCTCCTCCCCACCACGGTCCTCCCCCACCATCTCCTCCCCACCATCTCCTCTCCTCCCCACCATCTCCTCCCCCACCACGGTCCTCCCACCATCTCCTCCCCACCATCTCCTCCCCATCATCCAAACGGCACTATTGTTTCCCTGTGACCCCGGCTCAAGTGACCAGCTTTTGTCCAATAGTTTTGACTTTTGTGTTGTTCCCGCGGCTGTATCTGTAGTAGCATCTTAACTACCGCACTTACCCACCTGGGACGAGGTGGGGGGGAGGAGGGTAGGGCTGGGGAGGGAGTAGGTGCAGGTTATGGATGAGGGGGAGGGGGGGAGGGAGGAGGTAGGGGTGGTGATGGATAGTGATGGGGATGGAGGGTGGGAGGGAGGGGGCAAGGGTGTTGGAGGATCTGGTTGTGTTGGAGGATAGGGCTGGGGTGATGGAGGGAGGGAGGGATGGGTAAGAATGATGGAGGCAGGGGTAAGGGTGTTGGAGGGAGGTGGTAGGGGTGTTGGA
>NW_024724511.1:10000-15000 GCF_018991925.1 Homarus americanus
TTCACTGCTCTTGTTGCCACGCCTGATGCATGAGGTGCCCCCACGCGACTGCTTTCTGCCACTGCCGCCATCACCCTTATCTCTCATGGGGGGGGGGGGGTAAGGGCTTTATCTGCATCAAGATTATCCTTTTCTTGAGTGTTTGTGTGTGTGAGAGGAACAGGGGGAAGGGGAAGATGTGGTGGGGGAGAGAGGACAGGAGTTGGAGAAAGGGGGTAGGATTAGGAGGAGAAGGAGGTGGAGGAAGAAAGGGAGGGGGAGGAGGAAGCAAGGGAGGGGGAGGAGAAAGTAAGGGGAGGAGGAGGAATAAGAAGAAAAGCAAGAGGAGAAGGAAGAAGAAGAAACGGAAGAGGAGAAAGAGGAAGAAGCGGAGGAGGAAGGGTGGTTGGGTATATGCTGTACGTGTGTGTGTATCTCCGGGTAGGCGGCGGGTTGGATGTGTGCCTGCATGTGAATGTGCCGGGGAGGCAGGGTGTATGTATGCATGTATCTGTAGGTGTTTGTGTCTGTTTGTGTGTGTGTGGTGTGGTGTGTGTTTATGGCCCACAAAGAAGAAATGTCACACCAGTAAGATCTTTAGATGGCACCACGCTCTACAAAAGCAATCAAATGATTGCATTAAGATGGGCTGAGCACTTCAGGACACTTCTAAATCAAATTAATCCAATAACACCTAC
Source organism: Homarus americanus (assembly GCF_018991925.1). Lineage (NCBI taxonomy): Eukaryota > Metazoa > Arthropoda > Malacostraca > Decapoda > Nephropidae > Homarus > Homarus americanus. Next base: position 10,678 of record NW_024724511.1, read on the forward strand.
AGTACTGGATAACATTCCACCCATGCCGACCCTGCACCTCCTGGATGAAGCTCCACTCCTACAAGAAGTGGGAACTGCAATACGAGGGATCAGCAACAACAAGAGCGCTGGACCTGACGGCATTCCTGCTGAAATTTACAAACATGGAGGTCCCCATCTGACTGAGCGCCTCCATAGCTTCTTACTCACCATATGGGCCACAGAGACCATCCCCCAGGATTGGAAAGATGCAAATATCAAAACAATCTATAAGAATAAAGGTGACAAAGCAATCTGTGGTAACAGCAGGAGCATCTCCCTCCTTGTAGTTGCTGGCAAGATCCTGTCAAAAGTCATGTTCTCAAGACTTATCCAAAACCTAACGGAGAACACTCTTCCTGTATCCCAATGTGGATTAAGGAAGGATCGCAGTACAATAGACATGATCTTCGCAGCTAGGTAAATTCAAGAAAAGAGTCGAGAGCAAAACATAGACCTTTACACCGCCTTCATTGACCTCTCCAGAGCTTTCGACACAGTAAACGGAGAACTTTTGTGGACTACATGTATGTTGGAGAGGGTCGGTGTACCACCAAGATTTTTAAACATCCTCCGCCAGATGCATGATGGAATGCAAGCCCGGGTACTTGTAGGTGGTGTGCAGTCAGAACCATTTAGTGTCCAAATGGGCTTAAAACAGGGCTGTGTGCTGGCACCTGTGTTGTTTAACATCTTTTTGCTGGCTGTAGCACAACTCTCACACAATGCCCTTGGGCCTGATGCAGGTATGGGTATACGGTACCGTCTTGACAGTAGCCTTTTTAATATTAGACGTCTGGAAGCCTACACAAAGACCTTAACAACTCAGGTCATAGAACTACAGTATGTAGACGACTGTGCAATAATGACACATAACAGAGAATCTATGCAACGTGCACTGGACGTGATCTCAGGTATTTACAGCTCGCTTGGTTTGCAAATTAACACCCAGAAGACTGAGATTTTTGTCCAGTCCATTGTTCCACCAAAAGAAGCACCACAATTCTACACTAATGGAGATCTTATCAAAATAGTAAACCAGTTTAAGTACCTTGGTAGCACTCTCACACCCACCTGCTCACTGGATATGGAAATTCAAACCAGAATCAATTTAGCCTCAGCTGCATTTGGACGTTTGAGAACAAGAGTCTTTCTCAACAATGACCTCAAATATGGAACGAAGACTGCAGTTTATCTCGCGGTTTGTATATCTACATTATTATATGCCTCAGAAACCTGGGCGCCCTACAAACGCCATATCCAAATGCTGGAAAACTTCCACACTAGACACCTTAAGCGTATCTTTGGAATATCCTGGGAAGATAGAGTGACCCGTGAAGAACTATATCGTCGCTCAAACACGACCAGCATTGAAACCACGCTAGCCAAAAGACACTTGTGCTGGCTTGGACATGTTATCAGGATGCCAGACCACCGGCTTCCAAGACAAATATTACATGGCAAGCTCTCAAATGGAAACCGCTCGGCGGGAGGACAGAAAAAAGAGATATAAGGACCACTCTAAAACTCTACTCAAGTGCTGTAATATACAACCAAATTCACTGGAGCAACTAGCCTCAGACCGTTCCTTATGGCGCTCAACATGCCATAGAGGAGCGGAAACACTTGAGACCTCACTGAACCAAAAGAGAGCTACTAAACGAGCCCAACGACATCAGAGGGTCCAAGGCATAATTCTCTCAATGAACAACATCCCTGTCACCTATGCAACAAGATCTGCGCCTCCAGGATTGGACTCCATAGTCATCTACGGTGGCATCAGAGAAATAACACATAACTCACCAATCATCTCATCTGGAGCAGCATCGTCATTGACTTCGATGGACTGCCATAAGCAGTAGGGTGTGTCAATTTTGTCAACATGTTAAAAATCAAATTTGGTAGTCAAAATATTGTGCCTCTTTATGTCTAAACTTGAGATCAGTAAACAAAAATGAATTGAAATAACCCTCACCTACATCAATTATACCTTAAAGTTTCAAATATCAGTATTTCAACAAATTAATGAGACTTGATTAGAATTATTCACTTGATATTAACTAATCTCATGTAAGCATATGGATTATGGAGTATTTTATGGTTCTATAGCTTGTGTACAATATGCATGTCAGAACATGAACATGAACAGGCTCTCCGTGTGGGACAGTTTAATTCTTGTTTTGACTTGTACCAAGCGTGAGGATAAGGCGCCCGGCTCACTCTCCTTCTAGATATCATAGACGGTGGTTTGCTCTCATTGCACTTGCACCTACTCTACCAGACGAATTCTACATTTTAATTATTGTAAGTAGGGCATATTGATTGTCGCAGTTACTTATATCATTGTATAAAACATTATGTTCTAAGAAATTATTATGTTATTTCTGTTACAGCATTTTTGATAAACAAATTGATATTTTTTGAAACAACAATTGAATTATGAAACATTGAAATATTTTTCTATTTGTCAGATAGTGTGAAGATGTCAAAATTGAAGACAAGAAGTCAGTTGTCAACCCACTTGAGCCTGCTAGTTGGTAAAGGGAAGGAGCTTCCTGTATCAGAACTTCCAACAGTGAGAGACATGCTAAGATTAAGGTTACTCCTTCGAGAAAAAAATGCAAAGGACAGAAGGAACTATACAGATAAAGAACTCATAAATGACATGATAGTCCCTCTTCTGCATCAATGGACAAAAGCTAATGCACTATTCAAACCACCTGTGATTAATCAGTGTCGAACTATTGAGCTAAAACTAACGAAATTATGGCACAAAGCAGTTGAAACATCACTTGGTAAAGGAAACTTGGCCAGGAAAAATGAATTTCTGCACACACTTGATACTCTGTTTGACATTTTGACCTGCAAGTGCTCCATACAATTATGTTCTGAATCCAACTGTTCTCACTCAGGTAAGAGAAAATAATTCCCACATTGATTGTGGTTGTCCTCGTGAAAAGAAGATCCCTGTTTTAGAGCTTGAATTTATAAAGGCACAGAGGACAAAGGCAGAAGGCCAAGGAAGTATGCAAATGGGTTCAATAGATTATTCAGAAACAAAGAAGCAGATTGCTAATGCCAAGAAGAGAGAACAAATCCGAGAGAGGGAACAAAAGAAAATGAAGAGTGAAGAAGCCATCCAAAGAGGAAGAGCTGTGTCAAGATGTTTATCACTTCTTTGATAGTTCTTCTGATGAACAGGAAGCAACATCAGATGATAGTTCCAAAGAGCCATCTGAACCTTTACCAAAGAAAATGAAATACAACACAAGAAATATTTCAAACATTGCTTTAGCTAGTATTCGCCACCATGCTGGACTTCGTGAGGCTGCAGAAATTGCAACTGCCGCTTGGATAGATGCAGGCCTCATCAGCCGAGAGGATGTATCTTTGGTGATAGATCATAATAAAATTAGAAGAGCACAAGAAAAAATAATGAAGGAAATATCTGATCAGCATGAAAAAGATTTAAGCGAGGGAGGGCTCTCCTGTCTTTTGTTTGATGGAAGAATAGATGACACAAAAGTTTTGCTAGAAGTAGAGGGAGTGAACAGAAAGTTTCCAGGTCTCATCAAAGAAGAACACTTCTCTGTCTGTTCTGAGCCTGGTGGTCTGTTTTTGTTTCACTTTGCTCCCGAAACTGAAGTAGAAGGGAAGAAACATGCAGAGGTCATTGCTGATCATATTTTATGTTGGGTTCAGGAGAGAGGACGTGGCAGTTCACTGCAGGCTGTTGGTGGAGATTCAACTGCAGTGAACACCGGATGGCAGGGGGGTGTAATGACGCATTTAGAGAAAAAAACTAGGAAGAAGACTTGTTTGGATTGTATGTGATTTACATACAGGCGAGCTACCTCTTCGTCATCTCATCCAGGAACTTGATGGTCCTACAAAGAGCAACAACAAGTGGTCAGGTCCCCTTGGCATCATGCTGGATGAAGCAACACAACTAGAAATAAATACAACCTTTCCAAAGGTCGAAGTTGGCCCTCCCCTTCCGGCGTTGTCTGAAGGAGTCATCAAAGATCTCAGCACAGATCAATCCTATGCTTATCGTATTGCCCAAGCAATAAGATCAGGAGAAGTGCCTCAGTCATTGGCTCTCTTGGAGATTGGACCTGTCAGTCACAGCCGTTGGTTAACTACAGCTCTTCGTTTCTGCAGGATTTGGATTTCCAAACACGAATTGAAGGGCAAAGTGCTGAAGAATTTGAGGTTAATTGTTGAATTTATTATTGGAGTTTATCTTCCCCAGTGGTTTAGTGTGAAACTTAATCCTATGTGGGTGGATGGGCCCAATCACCT
>NW_024724511.1:17500-24985 GCF_018991925.1 Homarus americanus
TTCTTTCCACTTCCTTCATCTTCTCCCTTTGTTTACCACTCCTTTTCTCTCCTCCTCCTCTCCTTCCTCTCCTACCCTTTCAAACTTCCCTCCTTTCTCCCTCCTTCCTTTCCACACACCCACTTTTACTATTGAGAGTGCGTCCCTCTAACCTCCCCCCACATCCCTCCCTCCCTCCCTCCCTCCCTCACCTTCCCTCCTCCTTTCCTCCTCCTTCCCTCCTGTCTCCTTCACCTTCCCTCCCCCTTCCCTCCTCATTCACTCCTTTCCCCATCATTCCCCCTTTCTCTCCGCTCCTCCCCCATCATTTTCCTCTTTCTATTTGCTTTCTCTCTTCACCCTTTCCACATCCTTATCCTTCTATACACCCTTCTTCCTTCCTTCTCTCGATTCTTCTCTCCCTTCCTTCCTCCCCCAACCACTCATCTAGTACCTCCCTTCCTTCTTCCATCCCTCGCCCCCTATCTCCCTCTTCCTTCCTCCTATCCTCCCTCCCTCTCACATCCTTTTTCCCTCTCTCTATCTCACTCCCACCTCCCTTCCTCGTCCCCCTCCTTCTCTCCACTTCCTTCCTTCCTTCTCCCTTTCCCTCTCTCTTCCCACTCGTCTCCTCACTCCTTCCTTCCCCCCTTCCTCCTTCCTTGCCTTCTTTTCTCTCTCCTTCCATCCTGTCACCCTTCCCCCCAACGCACCCAACCACCCCTTTAGTACCTCCTTCCCACACCCTCATCTCCTTCCCTCACTTCCCACACCCTCACCTCCCACACCCTCATCTCCTTCCCTCCCTCCCACACCCTCATCTCCTTCCCTCACCTCCCACACCCTCACCTCCCACACCCTCACCCCCCGTCGTGTACAAACAATGGCAAATTACCCCTTAAAACACTGATTTATTCTTCATGTCGCCGACTTAGGTATTCGCCGCCGCCCACACGACTCACGGACACAGCACGGACACAACGAATACACTCATGTACACTACGAAAACACTCACTGGCACTACGAACACGCTAAGGACATCACGAACACATGCACGGACACAAAGAACACACCACGGATACCACAAACACAACACGGACACCACAAACACACACACGAACACCACGAACACACGCACGGACACCACGAACACACCACGGACGCCACAAAACGCACACCACAAACACACGCACGGACACCACAAATACACGCACGAACACCACGAACACACGCACGGACACCACGAACGTTTAAGATGTTATAATTGTTGCGTAAATCTGATCGATATACAGCACATATAGAAAAATAGATGACGTATAAATAGATAAATAAATAGATGGGTAGATTGATGAATAGATTGAAGTAATATAGACAAATAGTAGAGACAGATAGATTCAAAATAGATAGTTAGATAGAGATAGACAAATACGTGTATAGGATTGTTATGTATTTCAATTTCAATTTCAATTGTTTATTCCTTGATAGAGGAAGCGGGATCCTAGTGCTGTCACTAGGTACCCCTGTACAATGACACCAGAATCATCTGGCAAATGTGAAAAGTATATACAGTATAAATATTATAAAGGGGCTTACTAAAGCCTAAGGAAGGAAGGATGTTCCTTTAACACATAATTAATATTATTTACAAAATATCTGGCCAGTATTGGGAGGATCATCGTGTCTCCGTCAGGGGGTCGTGGAGTGGTGGTCCAGCAGGCGTCACGGAAGCGTTGTGTGTGGGGACATCTTAGGAGGTAGTGGATAAGGGTGCGGCTGTCGGGTCTTCTGCATAACGCACAAGAGCGTTGCTCAGGGGATGTGGGGATACCAATCTCCCAAGCAAAGTCATACCCAATGATGATACGGGCAGCAATCACGTCCCCCTTCCGCGACCCTTTCCCGTAGACGTACGAGAAGTCAGGAAGTTTACGGAGGACATCGTACCATGTGGGCGGGGAGTCCAAGGGGATGGCTGCTTCCCGAGCTTCTCTCTGTTTGCGACGGATTTGGGTCCTAATCTGTAAGAGTGTTCGAGGAACAACGTAGTCAGGTGTGGCCTTGTTGCAGCCAGTCTTGGCAAGGTCATCTGCTGCCTCATTCCCCAAGATACCGACATGACTAGGTATCCATAGGAATGTCACAGGACGGCCTTCATCCTGAAGTGTGGATGTTAACCCTCGTATTCGGAGGATGAGGTCCTTATTTTCCCCAGATCCAAATGCGATCCCGTCGAGAACAGACCTGGAATCGCAGCAGACAAGCAAGGGGCAGAAACCATCTGCTTCTTCCTCAGCGAGAAGGGCAGCAAGGAGGGCTATTAGTTCAGCCTGAGTGGAGGATGCCCCGTCAGAAACTCTGAGAGACAGTTTGATAGGCTCAGGGGCATGAGGACGGGAGATGTAGACACCAGCCCCGGCCCTACCTGTAGCGGGGTCAACAGAACCATCAGTGTAGAGGACGACCCTACCTGGGGACCAGTGAGCGATCCTGGAGAGGTGGTATTTGCAGAGAATAACAGGGTTCACCTGGGATTTCAGGAGCGGTCCACCGAGGGCAATCACTTCAGGTTGAAAATACAGACAGGGAGAAGGAGACGAACCAACAGCAGGGGTGACAACAATATCAGGCAGGAGGTCGTGTTCCTGAAGGGCTTGGATGAGTGACCCTCGCCACTGTCTTCTAGATGGAGGTCGGTCTCCAACAGCAGTAGTCAAGTTGGTTTGGACATAGTTGCCCCTAGGATCCCGTAGAATGGAAACGGCAGTTTTTAGGTAAAACTCCTGGACACGATCCTGTAAGGGGGAAAGACGAAGTTCGTTATATAGAGAAGTAGTGCGTGTCCACTGAGGAGCCCCAAGGATGATACGAGCAGCTTTCCTCTGGATAACTTCGAGACGGTTGACAGCAGTCCGACTAATGTTGACGAGGGCAGGGGCGGCGTAGTCGACACAGGAACGGACAAAAGACTTGTACATGGTGAGAAGTACAGGGATGCTGGCACCAAGGGAACCCCTGCACATGGTAGAGAGGGGAGCGAGACGCCGAAACATATGTCTCGAAGATAGCGGACTTCAGGGATCTGACAACGTGTGCGAGTTCCATACACACCCAGGTATTTTGTCTCATTAACCCAGTCCAAGGGCGTTCCTGATAAGAAAAGGGGTGGAGGTACAACACGACCGTGCCACATGGCTTTTGTTTTCGCAGTTGAAAGAAGGAAACCAAGTGAATCACACTCTCTGGAGACCAGATCAAGGGCTTCCTGCATGCTGAGGTAGTCAGGGGCTTGGAGGAGGACATCGTCGGCATATCCTGAGTGGACAACTTCTGTCGGCCACGGGAGTGATGCAATGGAGTGCATAAGAGTGTTAAACAAGGTGGGACTCAGGACTCCACCTTGAGGGGTGCCGAGGTTCATTTCTTGAACAGGAGACATAGAGCCTTCTACGCGAACCCGGGCCTGACGTCCAGTGAGGTAAGAGGCGATCCATTGTAGAAGTCTCCCTTTAACCCCTAACCGTGCAAGTTCAGCTAAAATGAGGGCAGGCTGAGCCGTATCAAAGGCTCCCTTGATATCAAGGAAGACGGAGACGCGGGCAGTCTGATTGCAATAAAAGGAAGCAATGGAGTGTGCTGTGCTGCGATGTTGAATAAAACCATTGAGGGAGTTGTGGAAGCCGCCTATGGTGTGAAGAAGGCGAGGATGGAGTATCCTCTCCATCATCTTGCAAACACAGGAGGTAAGACTAATGGGTCGATATTTCCCAGGATCTCCCGGCTTAGGGATGGGGATAATAGTGGCATTTTTCCAGTTGGACGGGAGAACCCCATGTTCATAAGACATTTTGTAGAGAGCAAGCAAGGGGCCGTTAAGAATATTAGTACAGGCGTTGAGGACGGAGTAGGTTATCTGATCATCCCCAGGAGAGGTGTCTTTTCTAGAGCGACGAGCACTGTCAAGCTCGAACTGTGTGATGGGATGATCAGTGGGGGCAGGGGAGGTAAGAGCAGCACGAACAACAGGCTCAGACGCATCGATGCGGGCCTGCACTGCCTCCTGCATTGGATCTGGAAGTGCCTCAGGGGAGGAAGCTCGTGCCCAGTCCTCCATTAAAGAGCAGGCAAGGGAGGCGGGGTCAGGGTGGGGAGGAGGCCTCCGTCGAGTGCCCCGTATAGCATTAATCCGATTCCATACATAAGAGGGTGACGACTGGAACGATAGAGACCCCGTGAAGGATAGCCAGTCCGCCTCACGTATCCGACAGCGCTCCTGAGTTGCAAAGGAGCACCAATTTTTGAAGTCTTCCCAGTCCTCTGGAAACCGAGACCTCCGTATGGCAGAGTGGAGATCACGGGTTACCTGCCGGAGATGTCTCATGGCAGGGATACGATACCAGTAGTTGGTGGCACTTCTGGGGTGACGGGGAGGGCGTGGAGGGGTAGCGCGATTGACAGAGTCATACACGGCATCAACAAAATCAGCGCTGTAAGAGTCAAGGGACTGAGGGACAACATAGGAATCCGCCCAGGTAGAAAGGTATTGGGTAAAGGGAGGAACAGCATCTTGTGTGAGACGAAGGCGAGGGGATCGATAAGGAGTTGATGTCGAGGCAGAGAAGGAGAGCCTGAGATGGGTAGTAACGGCAAGATGGTCACTATACAGAGCAGGCTCGGTGCAGACGGTAGGATGAAAGGAAGTATGACCGTTCAATAGTAAGCCAACATCAAGGAAACTATGGGGGAGGCGAGTAGGATCGTCAGGACAAAGAAAGCGAACATCATCATCCCCATTAAGAAACTGTGAGAGATGTGATCCGTTAAGGGTACATGGAGTGGGATGATCCGGAGTAAGAGTGGGATGGCGGGCATTAAAGTCGCCAAGAACAATAGTGGGAACCCCATCATGGAGGTCGTGAAGAACCTGGGGGTCCAGAGAATTACTCTTGAAATGAACATTGACTACACGAAGGGTCCGGTCACCAAGAGTAAGGGAGACAGAAAGTAATTCAGACGGGGGTCCATGTGAGTCAGGTGACGGGAGACGAACAGATGGAATGGTGTTACGCACAAGGGTGAGGAGGCCACGAGCCTGCCCACGGTACCGAGGCAGGGTGTAAACAGTATAGACAGAGAGGCGGAGTGGAGTAACATCGTCTGTGATGGTTTCCTGAAGTAGAGTAACATCTACTTGATGGGAGAGCACAAGCTGGGCGAGGTCTGTCCGGCGAGGTCTAAGTCCCTGGATGTTCCATTGTAAGAAGAGGAGGGAACGGCCTCCGGTGTGAGATGAGTCGGAGGGGCTAGACAGGGCTCCAGAGGAGGTACCAAATTCTGTTGAGAGAAATGGAGAGGGAGGAGTGGGAGAGCGAAGGATGGATCCTCCATCTCGGGAGATGGAAGGAGGCGGGTCATCAGGGCTTGCAAAGCGCGCCCCTGTTGGGTCAGGGTGTCCAGAATGAGTTGTTGTTGCTTCTGCAATGTCGCAATTGTTTTCACAAACAAGTCGAGTTGGGTTGAGAGAAGGTTGATTTGCTTGGAGTGGCGATCCAGACGGAGAGTGATTGTTTCCATAGAACCAACTTGGTGTACCTGTGCATGAGCTGGAGGTGGCGGCGAGGATTGCCGAGGGCCCGACTGGGCATGTGGTGGTGGTAGCGACGGAGAGGGACAGTGAGGGTTCAGTTGAGTAAGAGGTGGTGGTGCTGGTGAGAGACAGCGGGGGTCCGGGTGGGCAGGAGATGGTGGTGACTGTGTGGCAGGGCCGGCAACGACCTTGTTCCAAGAACGGTAGGGAGAGGGAGGGAGGGGAGAAAGGATGGGTGGTAGGGGTGATAGGGGGGATGGTAGAGGAGAGGAGATCAATGGGAAATTCTTGGTGGATGGAAGAGGCGGTGGTGGATAGGATTGAGGTTTGGTTGACAGGGGCTTCGTCAGTGACGAGGGCGGTGGTACAAGGTAAGTTTTCCCCGGGCGAGTGCCAGGACGCTGTGGGCAATTGGCATTCCAGGCGTGGTGACTGCCATGGCAATTGACGCACCGTGGAATAACTGGGATTTTGTTCTGAATTTTCGATTTGCATTCCACTGTGTCGTGAGGACCTGCACAGAAACCGCAGGCGACCATCCTCGTGCACTCCCAGGTGCGGTGTTTCCACGATTGGCAACGACCACAGATTTTCGGGGTTCCGATAAATCGGTCGAGAGGACAGCTGTGAATTGGTCCTACATTCACCTTCGGGGGGAGGGGGCCCACCCACCAGCCGATGAGTTCGTTGGATGGATGTTTGGAGACCGGGTTGATGCGGCGCTCCATGTCCAGTAGTTGTGGGAGAAGAGGGCGAAGATCGTCGATAGGGATCTCCCAGGGTACGTGGCGAACCATTACCTTGGTACGACGAGTTTCTGGGGTGATGATGGTGAACTTCAGCATCACCTCCCCCTGGGGAGCAGGAAAGCCCACCTGAGTGAGCAGGCGTACCGTCTCGTCCATTTGTGTGGTGACTATCACGGCTGTGGAACCTCGGCGGAGGCGAAGTGTTGAGTCCTGAAGTGGAGAGCAGTGACGGAAGAACCAGGTCGTCCGTGTGCTCAGAGGCAAGTCCCGAGGGAAGGCGAGACGACGAAGGCGCGACGGGGCAGGGAGACAAAGGGAATCCCCTATGTCCATGGTCGGCGGAGGGTCGGTCATTGAGCCACATGTAAGCTCACTTGGGGACCCCGATGACAGGAGTCCACCCTCTACAGCCCCAGAAGGGGTGCAAGGGGGAGCCGTGGCCCCTGCTGGAGACCCTGACTTCTGAGGTTTCTGCTTCTTCTTTGACGTGTCTTCAAGAAGAAAGTCGTCAGCATCACTGTCACCTACTGCCGCCGTTTCCAACGAACGGGAGCGTTTAACGGCGGGCATAGGACACGTTGGCAACACTGCAGTCAGGTGGAGTGGTAATGACGTCACACTATCACACTGCGCATGCGCAAACTTGAAAAACTTTGCTCAGAGGGATCGGGTGGTAGGACCAGATGTTTTATCCCCAAAAAATGACAAAGTCCAAAAGTAACAAAAAAATATATGCCACTGTGCTGATAACTGGGTCTTACTGTAGTTGTCTACACAGGCTGGGATTGGTAGACTCTCTGAATTCGTCAGAAATACGAATTTTAAGGAGCAGTCTCTTACAGCCTTTGTTGACACTACGCACGCATGCGCGTTTCTCCTGATTGTTATGTATTTATTTAGTTGGCCATTTCAACCCCCCCCCCCCGCCCTCCATCCTCCATTTACAGTACTTGCCATCTCTCTTCTACCTCCTCTTCCTCCTCCTCCTCATCTACTCTTCTTTTTCTACTCTTTTTCTATTCCTCCTCCTCCTCTGTCCATCACCCTCCTTTTCCTCCTTCCCCTTCACCCCCACCCTCCTCCTGCTCCTTCCTCTTCTTCTCCTCCCTTTCGCCTCCCCCTCCTCCTCCTCTTCTTCCTCCTCCTTCTCCTCTACCCCTTCTCCTCTACCCC
>NW_024724512.1:0-13673 GCF_018991925.1 Homarus americanus
AGCTACGTATTGCTGTGTCTTGTAGGAGGGCTGAGATGTGTCTTGTAGGAGGGCTGGGATGTGTTTGTGGGGTGGGTGTGTCTTGTAGGAGGGGTGCTGGGATGTGTCTTGTGGGAGGGCTGGATGTGTCTTGTGGGAGGGCTGGGATGTGTCTTGTAGGAGGGCTGGGATGTGTCTTGTAGGAGGGCTGGGGTGTGTCTGTAGGAGGCTGGGATGTGTCTTGGAGGGCTGGGATGTGTCTTGTAGGAGGGCTGGGATGTGTCGTGTTCCTTAACTCATGTTCTTCTTAGATGACAGTCCAATATGGCGGCGTTTAGGCAAGCTAGTTAAGTTAGGTTTGGTTATGGTTCGGTTAGGTTAGGTTAGGTTAGGTTATGGTTGTCTGGTCTTGGTTATGGTTGGGTTATGGTTGTGTTTGGTTATGGTTGGGTTTGGTTATGGTTGGTTAGGTTATGGTTATGTTTAGGGTGGTTAGGTTGTGGGTTAGGTTAAGTGGCTCCGGCTTGGTTATGGGTTAGGCAAGTGTTGCGGTTGTGCTGGCGGTTGTGTTGCGGTTGTGTTGGCGTGTTGTGTTGCGGTTCGGCTTGCTGTTGTGTTTGCTGCGGTTGTAAGAAGCTATGGTCTGGCTTGCTGGCGGCTAGGCTTGCTAAGTGCTGTGTCGCCCGGGGTTTGGCCAAGTGTTGTGCTATGCTGCGGTTGTGTTGCACAGGCTTGGGCGGCCAGGCTTGGCAGGTTGTGTTGAAGCAAGTGTTGTGTTGTGTTGTGTGTTGTGTTGTGTTGTGCTAGAAGGTGCTTGTGTTTGTGCTGTGTTGTGTGCTGTGTTGTGTTGGTGTTGTGCCAAGTGCCAGGCTTGCCAAGTGCTGTGTTGTGTTGCTAGGTTTGCCAAGTGGCCAGGTTGTGCTGGGCGGTTAGCTGGCGGTTGTGTTAAGTGGCCCTGGCTTGGCCATGGTTTAGGCTTGGCTATGGGTTAGGCATAGGTTGTGTCATGTTTAGCTCTAAGGCGGTTGTGTTGTGTTGCCAGGCTTGCTAAGTTGTGTTGTGCTGCGGTTAGGCGGTTGGTGCTGGCGGCTCGCCTGCTGCTGTGTTGTGTTGGGTTGTGTTGTGTTGTGTTGTGTTGTGTTGTGTTGTGTTGTGTTGTGTTGTGTTGTGGGGTTGTGTTGCTAGGCTTGCTATGTTGTGCTGCCAGGTTTGCTATGTTGTGTTGTAGAAGGCGGCTTGCTGGGCGGTTGTGCTGGGTCTCGGCTTGCCATGGGTTGTGTTGTGCTGGCGGCTGTGCTGGTAGGCTGTGCTGTGCTGTGCTGGTGCCAGGCTGTGCTGTGCTGGTGCTGTGGCTGTGCTGTGGCCAAGGCTGTGGCCTTCTGGGCCATGGCCAGGTTGTGTCATGGCCAGGCTCAAGGCGGCCAGGCCAGGCTACGGCCTTGCTATGGTTAGGTGAGGTTAAGTGGTTAGGTTTGCTATGGTCGCTTTGGTTATGGTTCGCTTTAAGCTATGGCTAGGTTATGTTGTTGTATAGGTTATGGGTTAGGTTTTCTTTTGGCGGTTGTGTTAGGCGGCAGTTTGGCTATGTTGTGTGAGTGCTGGCGGTTGTGGCTTGGCTATGGTTCGCCTTGCTGCGGTTCGCTCTTGCCGCTTAAGAAGCTATGGCTAGGCTCAAGGCGGCCAGGCTCTAAGGCGGTTGTGCTAGGCTGGCGGCTCCGCCGGCCATGTTGTGCCAGGGTTTTGCCAGGCTCTGCCGCGGTTGTGCTGTGCCATGGCTAGGCCAAGGTCTGCCTTTGGCCAAGGTTGTGCTAGGCCTGCCAGGCTCTGCCATGGTTGTGCTAGGCCATGGCCAGGCTCTGGCTATGGCCCGCCATGGCCAGGCTAGGCCTTGGCCTGCCAAGTGGCCAGGCTCTGCCATGCAGGCTTGGCTATGGCCATGGCTGTGTAGAGTTTGGCTTGGTTATGCTGCTTAAGGTGGTTGTGTTTGGTTATGGGTTAGGCAGGTGGTTAGGCTTGGCTATGTTAGGTTTGCTATGGTTGTGTTGTGCTGCTGCTGGGCGGCTGCTTAGCCGCCTATTTTGCTATCACAGGGCCAGGTCAGGGGTCACCAAACTACGGCCCGCGGGCCGGATCCCAAGTCCTTCCCCGGCTCGTGGTAGCTCCGCCTACGCTCTGACGTTACCAGAGCTTTCGTTCTGGCTTGCAAGTATTGAACAGAATGATTATGCGGCCCGCGCTCGTCATTCTTTCAGTTATCCGGCCCACTGTGAAAAAAGTTTGGTGACCCCTGGGTTAGGTTATGGTCGCCATTGTGTATGTGAACTATTTCTTTTATATTACTTTTGTCATATTATTACCATTACTATCACCATTACCATAACAACCACTACCATCACCACCACTACCATCACCACCACTACCCATCACCACCACCACTACCATCACCACCACCACTACCATCACCACCACCATCACCACATCACCCACCACTACCATCACCACCATCACCACCACTACCATCACCACCACCACTACCATCACCACCACTAGCAACACCACCACTACCTCATCACCACCACCACTACCATCACCACCACCACTACCATCACCTCACCTTTCACCACCTCACCATCACCACTCACCATCACCACCACCACTACCATCACCACCACTACCATCACCCACCACCACTACCATCACCATCACCACCACACCACCATCACCACCACTCAACATCACCACCACCACCACCACCACCACACCACCACCATCGCCACCTCACCCTACTCACCATCACCACCACTACCATTACCACCACTACCATCACCACCACCACTACCATCACCACCACCACCCTCACCACTACCATCACCACCACCACTACCATCACCACACCACACCACTACCATCACCACCACTACCATCACACCACCACTACCATCATCACCACCACCACCATCACCACCACACTACCATCACTACCACCACTACCACCACCACCACTACCATCACCACCACCACTACCATCACCACCACTACCATCACCACTAACACAACACCCCTCACCACCCAACCCCTCTACACACACACACACGGGGTCCGGACAAAACCCCTTGACAAAACCTCCTCTGGACAAAATCTCTTGACAAAACCCCTTGGACAAAACCCCTTGGACAAACCCCTTAGACAAAACCCTTGGACAAAACCCCCTTGGACAAAATCACCTTGGACAAATCATAATAAGAAAATGTTAAATCATAATTGTTCATCTATTACTTATAGTTCATGAACACTTCTCTAACATGTTAAATATTACATTCATTATATCATAAGACTAAGGAAGACATTATATGTATTATACACATCAACACTTACATTATTAATTATAACTCATTGTTTTACAGGAACACAAAATTATTTACACATTCATAAAAAATAAACATTATAAAAGTAACATTATATCGCATCAAGACCAGACAAATAAAGAACAATATTGAACATTTTATGGTGGTTGAAGAAAGACTCATTTCTCGGGTCACTCAGAGAGAATAACCAATTTTTAAAACACTACAAAGTTAACTAAAACAGTATATTCCCAGCAGACAGTTTAGGCCACTTAATAGACACCCTAATGATGCTTCAGATTAAACTATGTGAATGAGAGGAAGACCTTGGAGGAGTTTCTGAATGGCGCCGTTCAGTTCTGGTCACCGTATTACAGAATGGATATAGAATCCTTGGAAAGAATCCAGAGGAGAATGACAAGACTAATCCCGGGCATTAGGAACCTTGAGTACAGAGACAGGTTAAAGCATCTTAATCTACACTCCCTCGAGAGACGTAGAGCGAGGGGCCATATGATAGAGGTGTATAAATGGAAGTCAGGGCTGAACAAAGGGGACATAACAAAGGTACTCAAACTATCCAACCAGGAGCGAACTCGTAACAATGGTTTTAAATTAGACAAATTTAGATTTAGGCGCGAAATATGTAAACATTGGTTTGGAAATAGAGTAGTGGACGAGTGGAACAAGTTACCAAACATCATCATTAACTCGAATACGCCGGATAGCTTCAAACATAGGTTGGACGGATATATGAACACTAGGGGTTGGGTGTAAACGGGACTGCCCAGTATGGACCAATAGACCCGCTGCAGTTTCCTCCATTCTTATGTTCTTATATCACAGCCTCAGGTGAAAGTATAATAAACTTTAAATGAACCTTATCACTTAATAAAATATTCAATATTGTTCTTTATTTGTCTGGTCTTGATGCGATATAATGTTACTTTTATAATGTTTATTTTTTATGAATGTGTAAATAATTTTGTGTTCCTGTAAAACAATGAGTTATAATTAATAATGTAAGTGTTGATGGGTATGATAGTTATAATGTCTTCCTTAGTCTTATGATATAATGAATGTAATATTTAACATGTTAGAGAAGTGTTCATGAACTATAAGTAATAGATGAACAATTATGATTTAACATTTTCTTATGATTTGTCCAAGGTGATTTTGTCCAAGGGGGTTTTGTCCAAGGGGTTTTTGTCCAAGGGGTTTTTGTCCAAGGGGGTTTTGTTCAAGGGGGTTTTGTCCAAGGGGATTTTGTCCAAGGGGGTTTTGTCCAAGGGGATTTTGTCCAAAGGGGTTTTGTCCTTGGGGATTTTCTCTTAGTTTTTTTGTCCTGAGGGGGTTTTGTCCTACACACTCCACACACCCCCCCCACCCCCTCCACCCCCCTCCACCCCCACACCATCACCCCACATCATCATTCCTCCTCCTCCTCCAGCCACTGATGACTTATGGACTAATTTATAGCTAATTTAACCAATGTTTACGAGCAGCGTCATTATGGAGTTCCAGCTAAGATCAGCTCACAGATTTATAACCTCTTCATCTGCCTCACTAATGACCTATATTGATGGCTCCTGCTGGCGACGACCTGACCTGACATGAGCCGACCTGACCTGACCTACCCTGACCTGACATGAGCCGACCTGACCTGACCTACCCTGACCTGAGCCGACCTGACCTGGATCTACTCTGACCTGACATGAGCTGACCTACTCCCTGACCTGACATGAGCCGACCTGACCTGACCTACCCTGACCTGACATGAGCCGACCTACCCTGACCTAATATAAGCCGACCTGACCTGGCCTGATATGATCCGCCCTGACCTGACATGACCTACCCTGACATGATCTATCACTGCCTTGCCTACTGTCATAAGAACATAAGAATAGAGGAAACTGCAGCGGGTCTATTGGTCCATACTGGGCAGTCCCGTTTACACCAAACCACTATTGCTCATATATCCGTCCAACCTATGTTTGAAGCTATCCAGCGTAGTCGAGTTAATGATGATGTTTGGTAACTTGTTCCATTCTTCCACTACTCTATTTCCAAACCAGTGTTTACATATTTCGCGCCTAAATCTAAATTTGTCTAATTTAAAACCATTGTTACGAGTTCGCTCCTGGTTGGATAGTTTGAGTACCTTTGTTATGTCCCCTTTGTTTAGCCCTGACTTCCATTTATACACCTCTATCATATCGCCCCTCACTCTACGTCTCTCCAGGGAGTGTAGATTAAGATGCTTTAACCTGTCTCTGTACTCAAGGTTCCTAATGCCCGGGATTAGTCTTGTCATTCTCTGAATTCTTTTTAGGGATTTTATATCCATTTTGTAATACGGTGACCAGAATTGAACTGCGTAATCCAAGTGAGGTCTAACAAGCGATAGAACGCAGAGGGTCAGCATAGATGGTGTTAAATCTGAGTGGGGCTGTGTAACCAGTGGGGTCCCCCAGGGGTCAGTACTAGGCCCACTCTTGTTCATAATCTACATAAACGATCTAGATACTGGGATCAGCAGTAACATAAGCAAGTTTGCGGATGACACCAAAATAGGGCGGCAAATTAATTCAGGGCAGGATGCAAATGCATTACAGGAGGATCTAAATAAACTGCAGGGGTGGTCTGAAAAATGGCAAATGAAATTCAACACCAGCAAGTGCAGCGTACTTAATATTGGAAGAACAAATACTTATAATGTATACAGCCTTAACAACATCAACCTAGAGAAGTCGACTTGTGAAAGAGACCTAGGGGTACATGTAAGCCCGGACCTACGGCCTAGAAAACAGTGCGTTAATGTTCGAAATAAGGCAAACAGAGTATTGGGTTATATATCTAGAAGTGTAAGTAACAAGAGTGCAGAGGTCTTATTGCAACTATATCTTGCGCTAGTCAGGCCACACCTCGATTATGCGGTTCAGTTCTGGTGCCCCTATTATAGAATGGATATAAATTCACTAGAGTCGGTGCAGCGAAGAATGACAAAAATGATTCCGGGACTTAGAAACCTTCCATATCAGGATAGGCTAAAGAAACTTAACTTGCATTCCCTAAAAAGACGAAGAGTGCGGGGAGATATGATAGAAGTATTTAAGTGGGTGAAAGGAACTGCACAAAAGAGGATATAGATAAAGTCTTTATAATATCCTGTTATGATAGGACCTTGTTGCAACGGATCTCGGGTTGATAAGCTTTAGGGCTTAGGAGGGAGATAGGAAGAAACTGGTTCACAAATAGGGTGGTGGATCGGGTGGAACAAGCTTAGCAACTTTGTAGTAAGTGCGGGAACTCTGGAAAGTTTCAAAAGGAGGCTAGATAGATTCATGGATGATAGAGAGTGGTAGTAACTCTCGACAGGAGCTGCCATGCACAGGCCAACCGGCCTATTGCAGACTCCTTATGTTCTTATGTCTTGTAACTAACACTCCTTTGTATGAACCCAAGTACTTTATTAGCCTTGTTACGAGCAAATACACATTGTTTACTTGGCTTAAGGTTCCTACTTGTCATTACTCCTAAATCTTTCTCACAGTCGAATTTCTCTATGGCATCGTTGTTCATCTGGTATCTGGTTTCCCTGTTTACATCTCCTATACTGAGTACTTTACATTTGTCCACATTGAATTTCATCTGCCAGTTTTCAGACCATTCGAAAAATTTGTTTAGGTCTTCCTGTAGTTTTGCGGAGTCCTCGTCAGATTTAATTACTCTGTCTTAGTTACTGTCTTGATTACTGTCTTAACTTTAACTACTGTCTTAATCATAACTACTGTCTAAACTTTAATTACTATCTTAACTACTGTCCTCGCTACTGTCTCAACTACTGTCTTAACTAAGAATTCAGTTTATAATTGTGTTTAATAATTGTTTGTTTTCTTACAGGTAGGTGGACACTGCTAGGTGATGGTGATGACGTCATAGGAACAGGTCAGTGGACTCGGTTGTGATGACGTCATAGGAACAGGGGTCAGTGTACTCGGCTGTGATGACGTCATAAAGGAAGATCTCATCCACCACAGTTTTTTTGTATTTTGATGTAACTTTATGACCAAATTTTCATCAGATTCTTAAAAGCTCGTAAGTTCTATTTTCCTCGTAACTGAAGATGTCAGAATGGACTTAATAGATTATTCTTAACTAATATACAACAAATAACATTCAAAATGGCGTCAAAAATACACTGAAACTCATCTTAAGCTATATACGTCTACTTAGGGAGTAAAATCAACGTGTACAGTTTGTGGTATTTTGACGATCTTTTGTGATTTATTGTCCTGTACATTTAGGAGACTTTTTACCGGGTTTGGGAATTGTTTACATGTGAATTTGGTGTTTGTTTGGTGTTTGTTGATGGACTAGGTGTATACAATAATACACACACACTACCTGTTTATTGAAAGAGCTTGGCAGCCAGAAGGCTGAAAAATATACAGTTACATATTTGTAATAGTTACGAATTACAAATAATATACAAGTGACATAAGTGACACAAATAAGACATATAGTAACTTAGATGGGGATCAGCTCAAACTACAGTTCATTTCAACATAGTGACAGTGTAGGGAGCAGTGTTTACTGGGAGTGAATACACTGATTTATTACATGTTATTGATAATTTTTACAATGGCTGGGACTGGGCTGTTCTTATAGCGATCAGTTCGTGCACGTATGGGCTGGATGCGGTTGTGGTGTCGAACAGCAATTCTCGGACAGGGGATCTCAGGTGGTAGTAGGGGCCGGTGTCGGGGATGGTGTAGAAGCTTCTTACCAAATTTGCAGATGAGGCCGTGGTGATGGTCAGTGAGAGTGTGTGTGTGTGTGTGTGTGTGTACAAATATAAGGGTTTTTTTGTGAGTGCTTATATTTTTGTGCCGAATTTATCACTGTGTGTGCGCGTTTGTTTGTTGATGGACTAGCTGTGCTTGTTTACTCGTTTTTTCTGTTTTATTCGTTTTTTTACCCTTGCTTCTCCTCCCATCTTCCTCCCTCTTAACTCCTTATTCTCTTTACTGCCTTCATGTGACTCTTCTCCCTCCCTCTTCTTTCTCCTCCTCCTCCTCTCTCTCTCCTTCCACTGACCCTCTCACCTCTCCCTCTCCCTCCCACTCCCTTACTGGTTTGCCCCAGTAAGGGAGTTAGGGAGTTGCCGCCCTGCCACTCCCACTTGTTCCCTTCCCCCTCCCCTCTCCCTCTCTCCCTCTCTCCCTACCTTCTTCCCCTCCCCTCCCTACCTTCCCTCCTCCATCATTCCTCCCTTTTTTCTCCCTCTCTTTCTCTCCCTTTCCATCTTCCCCTATTCTCTCTTTCTCTGCTATCTCCCTCTCCCTCTTCCCTACTTCTACCCTCTCTCTCTCTCTCTCTCTTCTCTCTCTTCTCTCTCTCTCTCTCTCTCTCTCTCTCTCTCTCTCTCTTCTTCTCTCTCTCTCTCTCTCTCTCTCTTCTCTCTCTCTCTCTCATTCTTCCTAACCATCCCTTAAGTGGGAGAGGGTAGTTAAGAGAGGTGGAGGAAGAGGAGTAGAAGAGGAATTTAGGAAGAGGGAGGAATAGAGGGAGGAATAGAGGGAGGAAGGGAGAGAACAGAAGAGAGAAAGAAGAAGGAATAGGGAGAAAAATAGAAGAAGGGAGAGGAAGAGAGAGAGAGAAGGGAGGAACAGAGACAGGAAGGGAGGAATTGAGAGAGAGGGAACAGAAGAGAGGAATAAAGAGAGAAAGCGAGATAGGGAGGGAAATGAACCTCCTCCTCCTCCCTCCACCACCTCCTCCTCCTCCTTCACCACTCCACCCCCCACCCCCCCCTCCTCCACCCCCCTCTATATTACATAATAAGTATTTTTTTATCATTATTATTTTTTTTTGGGGGGGGAGGGTCCTAATAATGATCAATAATATAGGAGACTCGTGGCTATAGGGGCGGCCATAGTCATTATGTTATTATATATGGTTATAGGAGACGAGACTTATAGGATGGTGTTTGATATAGTTTGGGATGGGTAGATGGATGGGCTGGGTGGGTGGATAGATAAATAGATAGATAGATAGTTTTTTTTCAGTTTAACAAATTTATTGACCAAGCTTCTTGTACAGTTTGCCTATTGTGAGTAATTCAGTCAGGTCTTGACACTGAGGGTGGTATCACTGTTCACTGCCACGCAGGACAGAGGTTCATACACATTGGACATCATATTCTAATTGAAGACTAATCAGTGTGGGCTAGCAGCAAATTTGGGATAAACAACAAGAATGTCCCCAAGCACCCCCGATTCAATGTAGTAATTACAAAGTTCGTGATACAATAAGCCAGGTGGCCTGAAGTCACATATATAGTGTTCAAGTGTATGCTTTAAAGGTTTATCACAAAGTTTACATGCTGAGTGTTCCGGTATGGGTACAGATGTGTCTGGATAGATAGTTAGAGGGAGAGATAAGGAGAGATTATCAGTTATTCTTTACTTATTCCTCTTCTCTCCATTAATTCCTTCTCTTTAACGTTCCCTCATCCTTCCCTCCCTTCCTCTCTCCCCTCCCAGCCTACCCTCCCTCCAAAATCTTCCTCCTTTCATTCACTTCGTTCCCCTCCCTCCCTCCCTCCCTCCCCTCATCCCTCCCCCTACTTGCCTCTATCCCCCGGATATAAACAGACCCCCCACCTCCTTCCTCACCTCTAACCTCCTCCCCTCATCCCTCCCCTAGCCTCTATCCCCGAATATAACAG
This sequence comes from Homarus americanus, assembly GCF_018991925.1. Lineage (NCBI taxonomy): Eukaryota > Metazoa > Arthropoda > Malacostraca > Decapoda > Nephropidae > Homarus > Homarus americanus. The sequence goes on from NW_024724512.1 coordinate 10,057, forward strand.
ACCCCCCCCTCCTTCCCTACCTCCTAACCCTCTCACCCTCCCCTCTAACCCTCCCTCCCCTCCTCCCCCCTCCCTAACCCTCCCTCCCTCCTCCCCTCCTAACCCCTCCTCCCCTCCCCTCCGGCCCTCTATCTCCCTGATGTACCAAACCCTCCTCCCTCCTCTCCCCCCCCTCTTCTCTCCCTCCTTCTCCCCCTACCCCTACCCCTCCTCCCCTACCCCCCCCTCCACGTGTTCCAAGGAATCCGTGTCCAACTCAGCCAAGTCACGTCTGGCGGAGGTCTGCCTTATCTGTCGCTCCCTCCGCCAACACCCTCAATGGACCTGGCCGCGCTGGTCTTTGGCACATGTATTCCTAGTGAAGGTGCCAACTAGGGCCACCACGCTCCTGGGGGAAGGGGGAGGGGTAGTGCCAACAGGTGAGAGTCCTGGAGGAAGAGAGGGAGAGATGTTTCTTGGCTGGAGGAGCACCTTACCCCCCCCCTCCTCCTTACCTCCCTGGCACAGATCATAGTGAGGGGTGCCAACTAGGTTCACCGTCATCATCATGGGGGAGGTTTTTATATATAATTTATTATTTATCATTATAGTAAACAGCGATACGTAAGCGACACTACCTAGGCCGTGTTGGGGGGACAGAGAGACAATGTTATGACGGCAAAATATATAATTATTAAAACTATATAATATAATGGTTTCCAATGGTACTGTAAGGTTATTCGTTTAAAATATGTGTTACAAAAATATTAATACTTAGATAATAGATATTTTTTAAGAGATGATTTAAAGGAAGGGAGGGTAGTCTTTGCTGGGATGGGTGGGGGTAAGTTGTTCCACACCTTTACACTGTGATATTTTATGGAGGTCTGGGACTGAGAGGAGCCTTATGCATGGGGGGTGGTCTTAGTAGCTCTGGGTGCCTTAGGTTTACTCTCTGATTATTCCGGAACTGGAAATAATTATTGTCAAACAAGTGATTGATAGATTTGTAAACTAATAGAGCACAGCAGTAAGTGTTAATATCCTCAATTTTAACAATTTTAAATTGCCAATTGGTCGTTAGTGTGATCAGTTTTTCCAGCGAGTCGTACAACTCTCTTCTGTGTAGTGACCAGGGGTTGTGTGTCTCAGTGGCGCCCCAGAGAGTGACTGATGAGTGTGATACCTGCACCTTCAGTGACCAGGTGTTGTGTCTCAGTGGCGCCCAGAGTGACTGATGAGTGTGATACCTGTACCTTCAGTCAAGCAAATCGATGACCATTTGTCTTCAATTTTATGTGATGTATTCCCTGTTAATTGTGGGGGCAGGGGTCGGTCAGACAGTACACACACACACACACACACACACACACACACACACACACACACACATCTGTTTACCTGCAGCAGATGGTATGGGTTTGAGTCATTAGTCAAACAATGTTAGTATTTGGTGATGTAATTTACTCAGGGACTCTCTGATTGGTTTAATGATTCAGGTGTTGACCAATCTTAGGAGAGAGTGTATGCTCTCTCTCTCTCTCTCTCTCTCTCTCTCTCTCTCTCTCTCTCTCTCTCTCTCTCTTTTTTTTTTTTTTTTTCCATTGTTATGATGTGTGTTGGCCCTCCTCCTCCCTCCTCCTCCTCTCCTACATGAGTGCCAGTGCTAAACGTTTCAGGGGTGCCAAGGTGTTGCAGGTGCCAACGTTGTGAGCGTGACACCTGCAGAACCTTCCTAGCAGGTGCCAGACTCGTTTCCCCACTTCCTCCTCCCTCCCTCTCCTCCCCTTCCCTTCCCTCCTCCTCCTCCTCCTCCCTCCCTCCCTCCCTCTACCCCTCCCTCCCCTCCTCTCCTACCCCTTCCTCCTCCTCCCTCCTCCCTCTCCTCTCCATCTCTCCCTCCCTCTCCTACCCTTCCCTCCTCCCTCCTCCCTCTACCCCTCCCTCCCTCCCTCCCCTCTCCCTACCCTTCCCTTCCTCCCTCCCCCCTCCCTCCCTCTACCTCCCTCCCTCCCTCTCCCTACCCTCCCCTCCCTCCCCTCCCCTCCCTCCCTCCTCTCTCCATCTCTCCCTCCCTCTCCCTACCCTTCCTCCCTCCCTCCCCTCCCTCTACCCCTCCATCCCTCCCTCTCCTACCCTTCCCTCCCCTCCCTCCCTCCCTCCCCCTCTCCATCTCTCCCTCTCTCCCTACCCTTCCTTCCCTCTCCCTCCTCCCTCCTCCACTCTCTCCCTCTCCTCCTCCCTCTCTCCCTCCTTCCTCCCTTCTCCCCCTCCCTCTCTCCCTCCTATCTATTCATCCTTTCTCCCTCCTTACTTCTTGCTCTCTCCTCCCTCTCTCCCTCCTTTCTCCTTCACCTCCTTCCTCCCTTTAAATTATCCTTCACACACACACACACACACACACACACACACCACGTGGCTTTGTTTATTGCATGGGGCATAGTACAGTGTGTTTATCCTCTCTCTCTCTCTCTCTCTCTCTCTCTCTCTCTCTCTCTTTTTTCTCTCTCTCTCTCTCTCTCGTTCTTCTTTCATTTAGTCATCTCCTCTTTTTTCACTTCTTATTATTTTATCATTCTCTCGTCCATTCATTCCTCTCTCTCTCTCTCCTCTTCTTTCTCTCTCTCACAAAAACAAAAGATGAACGTGTGATGTGTTACGTTGGGGAAATGACGGTGATCAGTACAGTGTCTTCTCTCACACACACACACACACACAAACAATATTTGAACCCACAGTGAGAGGTTGAGAGGTCAGGAGTGCCAATTAGTAATTTTGGAGGTCAATTTTAATAGTGAGGTCAAGTTAGATATATTACGGATATATATTTTTTCTTATTTACTGTGTGTGTGTGTAGGGGGTTCGTTCTCCTCTGTCTTCCCCCCTCCCCTCCCCCCGTAAAGCAGTGTTAACGAGGTTGTCTCACTATGCTTACGTTGACCTAATACTACACTTGGCTCTCTTGGCACCGTCTTGAATAACTCGAGGGTGTGTCGGAGGTGCCAGCCAACCAGGTACTCGAGATAACGGTGCCTGGCAACATTTTGAGGAGGGGGGTGTAGTGGGATTACAAGGAAGGAGGGTGAGGAGGTGGGAGGGCTGGAGAGGAGGAAGATTGTTTGGGGGGGTGTTCCAGAGTTTCTAAGGTCGAGTGTGTAGGTGTAACTAGGGCTACAAGGGGGTGCCAGCCTTGAGGTGCCGGGCATCGAGGTACTAAGCCTGGAGAGCGAACCCTGAGAGTGCCAGGCCGAGGTGCCAGAGCTTGACGGTGCCAGATTTTTGAGAGTACCAGACGCTTGGCAGTGCCGGGCCTCAGAGATTGCCAGACCTTGACAGTGCCAGACCTCGACGGTACCAGGCGTCAGAGTGCAGACGTTGACAGTGACAGACCTCGACAGTACCATGCCTAAGAGTGCTAGACCTTGACGTGCCAGACCTCGATAGTACCAGGATTCCAAGAGTGTGCCAGACTGTGATAGTTCCAGGCCTCGATAGTTTGCAGGCGTCAAGAGTGCCAGACTGTGACAGTGCCGAATCGTGACAGTGCCAGACCTGACAGTGCCAGACCTCGGAAGCCCAAATTACAGACCGGTGACGAAGTGTCAGACCTCGACAGTGCCAGGGCAATACGTAACTTA
>NW_024724513.1:0-29891 GCF_018991925.1 Homarus americanus
CTGTCGAAAAAATCATTCGATGAAGAGTTGGAGAAAATATCTTCCCACCTGTCTACACAAAAACAAAATTAATCAAAACACTGGATATATATCACGCATTCATTTTATATTATCCTTTTTTATTTAAACAAAAGTAATTCCTTTTATCTACATTCATGGTTTATTTGATTTGATTCTTGAGTCGTATTTTTTTATAGTGTCAAATAACGAAAAAACATATCACCCCATAAAGTTGTGAAGAATTACTATTACTGAAGAGCGAACCTGTTGGCCAGAACTAGGAGATATAAATGTGCTGCGGCGGTGGAGAGATACTGTTACAGTTTACACCCACAGCCCAATTTATTATTCATATCACTCGAGATCAATTATTAATTTGCCTTTCACTTGAGGCCTTAATTTGACTCTTAATGATATGAACACTTCTGCCTGATCCCTTGATGGTTAAATGATATTCTCTGTATATATATTAGTATCTGTCGACAGTGTACGTGAGCTTCCTGACACATATATTGAGGTTGTATAGACGCAAACACTTTACTGCATTACCATTACATGTTATGGGTAATTCTGTGCCACTCATCCCCTGATTTACTCCCAAGCGTGACCCGGCACCTGATTTTTTTATGAAATTATCTGCTTATAAATTTACTTTTTCATTAGTCATCTTGGAAATAATCAGACGACACGTATAAGAGTAATAGAGAGGTGTGGAAGGTGATCTTGAACCAACTTATGACCTTTTGAAGTTCCCAGTTTTATAGTTCAGGGTTTTGGTTCCTTAAGTATGCTAATTCTCACCTGGAAATAAGAGTCGTCGCTCGTGCTAACATTACAGGTATTTAAACGCTAAGACAACACCCCAAAGATTGAACACTAGTTCTAAATGTTCTGGAGACACCAATAGCAATACACTCATGAGACTGTATACATTATACACTTGACTGGAACACAAACTTGAAACTCGACATACACAAACGCGCGCACACACACATACTTATTATATAAACACACAGTCATGACGGCGCACTTCTTATCAAGGCAGGACATATACTCTTGATAGATGCATGGACTAAGACAATAAATATGAAAATAAACACAAGGACTCAGGATAACTGCGGACTTACTTAATGCAGTCATTGAACACTTAAGACAATGCAAACATATTCTCAGGCATAAACTTACACTCAGAGTAATACATACACTCTCATGGCATTCCTTACTAGCTCAAGACATTCTGAATACACTAACGTAAAGGCGTAAAAGCCATTACATCCAAGGTTAGTCCACCTGGTAAACACCTATTGGAGGCGAGACAAGCCACAAAAACATAAAATATACAGTATATATATATATACACTAAGTAGGCAACATAAACACTGAGACACTCCTGTCACCCCGTACAGTGACTCTCAGGCATCGCAAGCTCTTAACACAATAAAGGCTACACCAAACATTCACCAACGAAACGAAAACAAACTCAGTGGTTTATTTTCATTAATATAATATATGATTGAGGTTTTTTGCCGACCATTGACTGCTTCACGTGTGACCTTAGGTAGCCACGTAAATCTTGAACTATATGGCATTAAATCTTCCCACGATGATGACACATGAATACCAACAGACAAATACTCTTAGTAAACACCACAATGAGTCTGTATGTCATGTCTAATTATGAAGTAAATGAATTCCTGACACCAAATCTTGAGTACTATAGATGATTAACGCCTTGTGTGTGTATTTGTGTGTCAATGTGAAAGTGAGAGAGAAAGACATGAGAGAAAGTAACTACGTGTGCATCACAGTCACTATCCATCTGTATTCATGTAATGGGTCGTCTTTATACATTATGTATGGATCGTACATCATCAGTGTGTCAATATTCACCAGGATAGCGGAGCCGTTTTATATCCACACGCAGAACTCAGTAAACATTTATCTCGGTCCATCAGCTGATTTCTGTCAACAAAACATTGATCTAGTCCTGGCCAGTGTCCGAAACGATTCACTCAATGTACAGTACGTTACTGTCCTCATTTACAAAAACTATTAGTTGCCAGGAGTTACTGCCTTGCTGTGAACCTTATAAGTACTCCGGTCAGCTGAGTCAACTACTACTAGACAGAGAAACTATATATGTGACGTCTGGAACTGCTTGGAAGTTGCGTGTGAGCGTAACAAAACGCACAACGTCTGACCTACAACACCCGCCCTCACTCAACACTACGACCACCTCCACCCTTATCTGTCAGTACACAGCTTGCGTGATCTTGCATACCAAGCAGCGCCTCCAAGGTAAATCTGATTTCCATGCTTACAGCGCAGGAGTCGTTTACTCCCACCATATAGAGTACATCAATTATTCCTACAAGACTGATAATGATGAACGAGGCACAGTATAACGTCAGTTTCTTCTTTACTGTGTACTGTACTGTACCTGTCTTCATAATCTGTTACAGTGTGTTTCAATACCAGCCAGTTCTGAATATCATATGAAATTATTGTTTAATAAATAATAAAACGAGGAGGAACACGTTATTTTCTATAGGCTTCTAACCCTGTTTTTTAAATTATCAATCATATATCAGAGTAATAGTGAATTTATCATAAGCTGCAAGTTTTTGTCTTTTTATCCTTTAATTCGCTGCGAATTTTCTGGCTGCTAATTCTTTGAAATAATATTTTACATGAAGTTTCACACTTGTTCTCCCCATTATTAACTTGCTTATAATGGCATCTTAATGTCTGTTTTCTAGATTATAAAAATAACACAAAAAATAATGTACAAATGAGCAACAATTATACAACTGCCAGGCTGAGAAGCACACCGGCGACTACAGGAGCATTTTTTCTTTATATTTTTCAAATTTAATTTCTGTCATAAATTTATTTTCCGAAAGTACATACAATGAAAACAAATGTAAGTAATTTTCTTATGAAGAGGGACATTTTTGTACATAAAAATCAATTATAAATGTCCAAATGTTTAGCTAATAAATAATATTATTTTATAGAGAAAACCAAGTTTATTTTATCAGTGTGCATTTTCGTCATTACGAATTATTCTACATATATAAATAATATCCGTACTCACTCTGAAATGGCAACATCTTATTTTGGAACCAACTTGAATTACACAACAGATTTTATCGAAATACAAACAGAAAAATAAAATTTCAAATATTTGTGAAAAACATATCAACCACTAGAAATTATTTTGTAGTGTAAACAATGGCGCCAGTATTAGGGGTAAACCCTATAAATTATAAGCATTGTCAACACCACATAGCTAATGCAACACTGTAACTTACCACTTGTAGAATGACCTCGTCTACAAATAGTGTGAAGACTTGGCTGGGAGGCACCGAGTTCTGGGCATGATTCAAGGTCCCTGTGTGCTCACTGACCTTCACGGATAACCTCACTCAGCTTATAACAAACTATCAAACTAACAACTGTTTCACTGTCACTGCCTCGTGACACATTGGATATGACACTGAACATCACCTAGATCAAGCTAATGTGTCAAGCTGTGGCATTTTTGGTAGCGATATAAAGTTACGCCAAAGTTCACGTGGTGAGAGCTTTAAGACAAAGCAAATGTTTACTCTCAGTATCACTCAGTTTACATTAAAGTGTCTTTTGTCACCACCTCACTGCCAGGTGTGTCTGCCTCATTGTAAACAATCTTACATTACCCCCTGCCCCCTGTGCTGGCAGCAACACCTGACAGGGGTAGATGATGTTGATAATAACGTGGAATGTGTTGTATATTCACACTTCAGTCCACAATACAGGCTCGAACCCCTTGTCCAAACTCAGGTCTTCAGCTAATATATCCAATAGTAATAAAACAAAAACAAAAAAACATTTAATGGCCACACCGCATAACTCCTCTAGGCTTTATAACTCAGAGTTACTTACAGACGTGTTGGTTATCAGAGACATCAATATTTTTTTTTAATAATTTACATCTTCTGAGATAATAACGATACTAACAAAACTAACAATAAATGTAACTTTCACAATCATTTATATATGATTATTATCATTATTATATTAGTATCATTATTATATTATTATTATTATCAGTATCATTATTAATTTTTCACCTTGTATTCAACAGTATACACTATATTAAAGCTAGACAAATCCCTGGCCTTGTACAGATATTTTTTCTTTTATGTAATACAGACGCAAGATAAATACATAGTAACTTCAGGAAATAAACATAGTCATGGACCTCAGTAACATAATGCCCTGTTCTGTGTTGCTGGATGGTCAATGTTTACAGCGTGCAGTACAGACACCTACAGCCAGCACCCAAAACTTTCCATACGCGCCTGATCGAAACTATAAAAGTGAAAGAGGTCTCATGGGCTTTAACTACCCATTAGGAGGCAGGATGACCGGCACTGTACTCAATAACCTTCACTTCTCCAACTGTAGATTTAGGTACCCATTTGCTACCGGGTGGACTGAGAGTGCTCTAGGATCAAACCAATGATCCTTACTACAGGTGACGAGTACTGTAACAAACTCAGTCGCTGCATACCTATCGAAACGGTACTAAACATCAAATGAGATATTATAGAGCTGATTAAAGGTTGACGAGCATGTTCCAGCAAGTCACAGTGTCAAACGTATACTCGTACAAGCTGAGAGTTATGACGGACGATAAAAAATCTATACTTATACTACTAACGAAAACAAAATAGCATTGTATTTAACCTTTAATATTAACGAGGATCAAACATGTCGAGATTTAACAAGTTATGAACACCGTTCTTTACCCAACAGTCGATGCTGAGAGACAATGGGACAAGCACTGGGTATAGAGTCAGAAACAAAGCTTCAACCAATACAATGACACCCAAGGGAGGTTGTCTCTGACCCTCGCTCTTCAGGATAAATGAAATCTACGTAGAATATAAAGCTAAATTTATGTTCGCTTGTGCGTTCGTCCACAATACACAACAAAAACAATATTACGATAACTAAACACACACACACAGATTCTAGATCATAAAACACAAACGGGAAAAAAAAAAATTATATTAAGCCTCCAAACTGTGCCAGCGATACTTTATGATGATAGCTTGTCTCTACAACAGCTCCAGTGAGGAGTATTAGAAGTTAACCTGGGAGGGACCATTATATCTTACTGTTTACACGCTCCTCCTATAAAGATGTGTGTGTGTGTGTGTGTGTGTGTGTGTGTGTTTAGATAAAAATATACGTGTGTACTGACACGCCTCAGTAATAAAGATATATCTCTGTATATATGTACGCCATATACAAGCCTGTTGGTTTAGTTACAGCCGTGAATTAAAGCAACAAGAGAGAGAGAGTCAGCTGAACAAAACAAGAGAGGGAGGAAGAGATAATGAACATATTTTCATGAATTAATTGCCAAAGTTCACGAATACTTTCAAACAAAATCATCTACTGATTTTGTCCCTCCCGGTAAACTACGACAAACAGACAGACAGACAAAAGTTTATTTACTCAAGATATTTTAATGCAAATTTTCAATCATATAAAGGAAAATATAAATTAAAATAACAGGGGTACCTAGTGACAGCACTAGGATCCCGCTTCCTCTATCAAGGAATAAACAATTGAAATTGAAATTGAAATTAAAATATACAGTGAGAACGTTTAGGTATGTGGCGATGGTGTGTGTGTGTGTGTGTGTGTGTTTACTGTAAAGGGTGTAGGAGTGTTGACACTTGCCGACCAGCAGGTGTATTGGTGTGGCAGGGGTGTGTAGCCGTGACGGGTGCAGGGAGGTGCAGGGGGTGTAAGAAAGGGGGGTAAGGAGAGATGGGGGATAGAGAGACAGAGAGGAGATGCAAGAGGAAGGAAGGAAGGAAGGAAGGAAGGAGGAAAAAGAGGAGAAAAGGAGGAAGAAGGGAAGTGTATGTATATTATGTATGCTGGATTATGTATTATGTATGTATATTATGTATGTGCTCCATTTATATTTATTCAGCCTAGCTAGCAGCGTGTGGCAATGTTATTACCATATCCCACACGCTTAATTAATGTGCCTGGCGACGTATGGAAGCTGCTAATGTATCACTTGCCATACGTCGTCTATGGTAGTTGACCAGGACCTTAGCTAGGGAGCAGTGCTATCCACCTCTGTGTACATACTCTTATCCAGTAAACCGAACCTACAAAACTATACAGGTGTTTGTGTTCTCTCCTGTATATAGAACTTATTACCCAGAACATCTAACATGGCGCAGTGCGTAGTTTTACTGGATTATTACGAGTGATTAGTGCAAGTTTGTGGAAAGCCGGCTGATGGATCCCCGCCTTGGGTCAACCCCGCGTCATCCCTCGAAGAATTTCGCAACTTTGAGCAGTGTCAGTGACAGTGATTTTCTGTGAAGTGTTTAGTGCATTGTGTGTTTCGTGCCATTCATGTGTGACCTTGTTCGAACGGATTTCCAAGGTATACGGCATGTTCTGGGCATTTGTGGGGTGTAGAGCTCAGCGCACCCTCCTCTGACCGTTTACAGAGAGCGACTGAGCTACTCCTATCTCCACCCCCCTCCCTCACAGCGCCGCCTCCACCCCCCCTCACAGCTGGGGCGAGACGCTCTGCCTGCCTGGGACACACACACATACATGTACTAACACTTGCTGACCGCGCGGTTTCTTATATATATTTTATATATATAACCTACTTATCTGTGTATTTAATTAAATTTTTTTGTCTGAAATCTTGTTGATACGACGGGCTGACCGGTCAACACTGATTTAAGACACAGTACACAGATAAAGTAGTTATGTCTCATGCCTTACGTAGCCGTGGACCCAGCGCCTGGATGAGTCAAGCGGATGATAGTCCCCCAGAGATGGATGACCAGGCCGGCCCAGCTCCCACAACATCGCGCAGCCCTTCACCTCAACATTCAGCGTTATCTCCAGAGATAATTGCCTTAATGAAGTTTATGAGAGATGAGAGACGCGAGGATGAAGCTCACAGACGTTTGGCGGATGAGCACAGAAGGCAAGCAGAGGCAGAACGAGACCACCAACGGAGAATGGAAGACAGTGCACGGTTTGAAGCCTTGATATCTCGCCTCACTGTTAACCAAGCCCCTGGCTCTAACACTGCCTCGGTACTGAATGGTTCAGATACCTCATCCATGCTTCCTTCACGCCCCCCAGCCCCACCTAAAGCAGCAGCTCAAACACCGCCCATCTTGGAGCCTGATGTAAATTTCCAGACTTTTCGCGAATGGCGGCGGCGGTGGGCTGATTATGCTACAATGGTGGATCTCCAGAGTTTGTCACAGCCTAAACAACTCATCCAGCTGCGTATGTGCCTGTCCTTGGAAGTTCAGCGTGTCTTAGAACATACGTTGCAGGTACCCCCAACCTCTTCGCTGTCTGTAGAGGAGGTACTGGACGTTCTACAACGGCACATCAAAGGACAGCAGAATGAAGCTCTGCGCAGGAGGGAATTGTTTAGCTGCAGACAGATGGAGGGTGAGTCTTTTGACGCTTTTTATGTACGTCTTAAGAGAGCCTCGGAAGAGGTAGATATATGTTTAGGCCACCACCAGCAGTGCGAGGAGACCCAGTTGAAGCAGGTGATCCTGATGGGTGTTAAGGACGAGGAACTTGTCCAACGCCTCACCTCCCTCGACTCTTCCTCTTCTCTTCAGGATGTGTTGACGATATGTCGCTCCTATGAGGCTGCCAGGTGTGCCACCTCTGCCATCCGAGCTCCCCCTACAGCTGTACGCGCTGTTTCCCGGTACAAGAAGGACAAGAAGTCTGCTCCTACGCCTTCGCCCACCACGTCCACGCCCGGTTCATTTTGCAACAACTGTGGTAAGCAGCACGGAACACAGGTATGTCCAGCTGCTCAGTCTACCTGCAACAGTTGTGACCGTAAGGGCCACTGGTCACTCACAGTACGGTGCCCAGCCAAACGCGTCCAGTGCAATGTGTGCGGCCGTCTGGGCCACTATGACAAGTGTTGCCCTTCCAACAAACCCAAGGAACAGCGTCAACGGAAGCTTCAGCGCCCTTCTACCAGTGAGGGCCGCCCACAGTCGCCAAATCAGAGGCACGACGACCCTGGACAAAGCCCGACCCATTTTAGGAGGGTGTACTCCTCGCATCCCAGGACCAAAGTCCCCCAGTACATCAGCGTCATCGTGACCTACGGCGGTGTGTCATCCCGTCTTCAGATGTTGCCCGACACCGGCGCTGATGCTACAGTCATCGGTCCCCAGCATTTGCGATGCTTGGGGCTCTCTCCAAGCGATCTAGGACCGCCTCCCGAGGACCTCTGCGTCATGGCAGATGGTTCACAGATGGCCCCAGCCCTGGGTTCACTCTATGCACATGTCACCTTTGGCAACAGGTCGTGTCAGGCCTGGATTGACGTGCATAATGGTGTCCCGACTCCCTTGCTGTCCTACAGACATTGTCAAGAGTTGGCCATCATCTCCCAGGACTTCCCAACACCGATTCTCGAGGTAAATTACGCCAACAGGGTGCACGAAGGGAGCAGCAACTACCCTGCTGCCGCCCTACCCCTACCTCTGGCCAGTGACACCTCTCCTTCGGTAGTTGTCCCTGCTGCATCACGTCCCCACGCCTTGGCTCGCCTTCACGACAGTCACCGTGGAGCTGAGGCCACCAAACGACGTGCACGACAGACTGTGTTCCGGCCTGGCATCGACCCCGACATCTCCAATGCTGTCCAGGTGTGTAAGCCCCGCCACGTATTACAACCCAGCCAGCAGCAGGTACCCTTCATGAGTGACGACAACCCCACCCGCCCCTTTGAGTCTGTGTCGGCCGACTTTTTCTGTGTGTCAGGAAAGTCCTTCCTGGTTATCGTCGACCGTCTCTCTGGTTGGCCGGTTGTCATCAAGGGCGGTAATGACACGACGTCTGCCGCCACCATCAGCAAGTTCCGCCACTACTTCCGTGACGTGGGCGTTCCTGTACGCCTGCGAACCGACGGAGGGCCTCAGTTCACAAGCCGGGACTTTGCTGCGTTCCTTGACCGATGGGGAGTCCGGCATGTGTTGTCATCGCCCCATTACCCGCAGTCCAACGGCCACGCTGAGGCTGCTGTCAAATCCCTGAAGCACCTCATCCTTAAGGTGGCCCCTTCTGGGAACATTGACTGCGAGGCCTTCGACCGGGGTCTTCTTGAACTCCGCAACACACCTAACTACACCGGACGCTCCCCTGCCCAGGTTTTGTATGGACGCCCCCTTCGTTCTTGTGTCCCTGCTCACCCTCAATCCTTCTCCAAGGAGTGGCAGGCTAAGACAGAGGATTGTGATCGCCGAGCCGCCGAACGTGTTCAGGACGTCGTCGCCCGCTACAACGACCACGCCCGTTCTCTCCCCAGGTTGAGTGTCGGTACCCAAGTCCGTGTTCAGGACCCGACCTCCCTACGTTGGGACAAAGTAGGCGTAGTCATGGGTCTCGGCAGGTCACGGGACTACCAGGTGCGGTTACCCAGTGGTCGTGTGTGGTGGAGGAACCGCCGTTTTCTCCGCCCCGTAACACTGCCTTCTGCTGGCCCCGCCACCAGTGTTGAGTCCCATACCCTTCCCAGTGATGAAGTCCCTCGACGCTCAGAACGGATCCAGAAGAAAAGGTCCGCTCAAGACTTTGCTATGAGCGTATAGGGGGGAGGGAGGTGTATGTATATTATGTATGCTGGATTATGTATTATGTATGTATATTATGTATGTGCTCCATTTATATTTATTCAGCCTAGCTAGCAGCGTGTGGCAATGTTATTACCATATCCCACACGCTTAATTAATGTGCCTGGCGACGTATGGAAGCTGCTAATGTATCACTTGCCATACGTCGTCTATGGTAGTTGACCAGGACCTTAGCTAGGAGCAGTGCTATCCACCTCTGTGTACATACTCTTATCCAGTAAACCGAACCTACAAAACTATACAGGTGTTTGTGTTCTCTCCTGTATATAGAACTTATTACAGAACATCTAAGTAACAGGAAGGAAGGGAGGAAGAATGGGAGGAAGGAAGGAAGGAAGGAAGGAGGAAAGAGGGGAGGGTTGTAAGAGTAGAGTAAATGTCAAGAGGTAGAGAGAGAGACGATGTAAGGAACAAAGGAAAGCATAAGGGGGTGATAAAACAGGGAGTGAATGGAAGGAGGGACGGGGTGAAGGAACTACAGGGGTTTATAGAAGGAGTAGATGGAGGGAAGGGAGGGTAGATGCTGAAATGCGTGGGAGGGTAGGGGAGGGGAGGGGTGGGAAGGAGGAAGGGAGGGAGGGAGGGAACCTGAGAGAGACAAGAGGAGTTGTAGAAGAAGAGTAATAGGGAGCGTCGAGCACGAATACTAGAAGGTAAGAGTGCCAGGTGTTACGAACCCCGCCACCAATTGTCATGATCTACCTACCCAGCACTACGAACCACGCCATCTATTGTCCTGATCTACCTACCCAGCACCACGAGCAACGCCATCTAGGGACGAAACACGAGTATGACTCGTCTTAGTTACCACTCCGGGGTTTCCCTTCTCCATATCCTGGTTGTTGCGTCACCTCCTCCAAGTCTTCTTTGTCAGCTCAGTTCGAGGAGAGTTCACTACACTCTGGGAAGTGACCACAGGATCACCTATCCTGGAAACCTACGGCACAGTGACTACCTACCGTCTTCTACAATACTCAGCCTTACTCGTCAGCCATCTCAGCTCCGCACTTAAGTATTTGTAATCTTGTATTGCCTCCCCCACCTCCACCTTGCTTCAAATTATTGTATGCTGTATAAATATGTATATACTGTTAATGTTAAGGTTAAGTATGGTTTAGGGTAAATTATAGAAAGCTGAACATTTTGTTAAGGAATTTATGGTACTTTATTATACACAACAAAAACTCGCATCCTTTGTCTACCCTTTTATAGTCCGATTGTCTTTGTTATTTTTTTTGTTGTTGCCTGTTGGGATCTGGGTAGACTTTTAACTATATTCTAAATCCCCAACTCGTAACAAATGGCGACCGTGACAGGACTCGACATTAAGTGCCATATTCCTTCACCCCTTGTTTACTCAGGGTTGTTAATCCGGATCTTTATATTAATGCCGTAATACGCCCTTCCTGTTTCAAGTATCTCAGGGTTGTTAATCCGGATCTTTATATAAATGCCGTAATACACCCTTCCTGTTTACTCAGGGTTGTTAATCCGGATCTTTATATAAATGCCGTAATACGCCCTTCCTGCTTACTCAAGGGTTGTTAATCCGGATCTTTATATAAATGCCGTAATACGCCCTTCCTGTTTCAAGTATCTTAGGGTTGTTAATCCGGATCTTTATATTAATGCCGTAATACGCCCTTCCTCTTTCAAGTCTCTTATCCTTATCTAAGGAACTTCTCAGAAGGACAATATTCATAAGTGTAATTTCCCTAGGTATAACTTGGGTAGTTTCCGGGACTTTCTGGTTATCCACTGCCGTGATATTTTCTAGGGTAATCCACTTATCTTATCTTTTGACCATTAATTAATTTATCTAGGTTTTCTTAATGGCCACCTCAGGATTTGTTAAACTTGGTAGTCCTGGAGGAGTGGAAGAGCAAGATACCATTTCACATCTTGAAGCATGTGGAGGAGCGTAGAGAGGTTAATTTAGGACGTGCGGCTGAGCTGGCTGATGAGTACGCCTTGCTGGTGGAGTCACTGTGCCGTAGGGAACGTGGTACTTCCGGCATGTTAGGTCCTCCTCTGATGATAACCTTGGGGACGTGAGTGGTAGGTCGAAAGGTCCCACACCTACCCCCCCTGATGCAACCAAGTTTTATTGTTCTTACTGTAAAAACCCAGGCCATACGATCCAGACTTGTAAACACCCAAAGTGTCGAATTGCTAAAAGTAGTTCCCTGGATCCCCAATCCAAACCAATAGCAACCACCAATGTGGAAAGGCCCCATCAGGATCTCTTCTCTTCATTCACCTATGAGGGAAAAATTTCAATCATAGACGGGTCTCGTTCTTTCCCTATTCGTATACTACGTGATACGGGCGCAGCACAATCTATCCTCCTGTTTAACGTCATTTCTGATATATCTACCGCATTTACTAATGAGAGTGTTCAAATTTCAGATCTCTCATCCCATTCTTCCTATCCTTTAGCTAAAGTGCACCTCCAATGTCCCTTGATTACTGGGGAAGTGCAAATAGCCATTAGGAAAGACCCAATGCCTGTGTGCGGCATTCATTTATTATTGGGTAATGACTTGGTAGGAGATCTAGTGGTTCCTAACATAAAGACAGTCGACTCTCCCTTACCTGTCAACTCCACCACTGACCTTAAAGAGACTATTCCTCATCTTTTCCCATCTTGTGCTGTCACCCGGTCACAGAGTGTGTGAAATGGGCCATCTTCATCTAAAACCACCTCCAATATCTTCCTACCCACGGAAGATCTGTACAATAAGACCATTAGTAAGGATGAGCTCATTAAAGCCCAACAATCTGATCCATCTTTGTTCAAACAGGTGATGAAAGACCTCCGTGTGGACCATTGTACATCTTCGGCTTACCACCTACAATCCCAAGGTTGCTTGGAACGGTTCCATCAAAACTTTCAAGTCGATGCTAATAAACTATCTCCCCTCAACTATATAGTCCATACTCCTGATCGCCGAAAAGATTCACAACTTGTTCACATTAATCTCATGAAACTTTACCATTCCAGGCAGTCAGAGGAAGACATCCCAGAGGCTATAAGCCTACCTGTATTGTATACGGTTTTGTCAGGGCCGGAGCCGGAGACAGATGACATGGATCTATTGGAGAATTTAGACTTCCCTCTACCTAAAGAAAACCCTGCTAACAGTCACATACTCAACAACTTGGATGAGTATTTTTCTGTTCTGAATCCATCTCAAGCAAAAGATCTCACTAAGTTATTATCAACATTTCCTAAAGTCACGTCAGACCTCCCAGGGTTTTGCAATATACTTAAACATGATATTAAGCTAATCTCAGATGATGTACAACCCATTAGGCAATCAGCATATCGACTAAATCCACAAAAAAGAGAGATTATGAAAAAGGAGGTAGATTTTTTGTTAAAACATAACTTAGCTGAGCCTAGTACCTCCCCCTGGGCTTCACCTTGCCTTCTCATTCCAAAACCCGATGGCACTTTTCGTTTCTGTACCGATTATCGTAAAGTGAACCAGGTCACTGTCTCAGACTCCTACCCTTTACCTTTGATTGAAGATATAATAGACAGCATAGGCTGTGCCAAATTTATCAGTACGGTGGACTTATTGAAAGGATATTATCAAGTGGGACTCACGGATAGGGCAAAAATAATCTCGGCATTTATAACTCCATTTAGTCTTTTTCAATATTTGGTTATGGCGTTTGGCTTTTCTAATGCTCCGGCGACATTCCAGAGGGCCATCAACTACCTATAGCCAGATTATGGTATGGTGAGACCCAAGGACGCAAACGTTAAAGCCATCTTGTCCTTCCCCACTCCAAGGACGAGGAAGGAACTCATGCGCTTCCTGGGGATGTGCGGCTACTACCGTCGGTTCTGCATTAACATTCTCCAGCGTGGCCGGACCCCTCACAGACCTTACCAGTACTGCGGTCCCTTAAATCTGGAACCAGAAGTGCGACCAGTCTTTCCACCGCCTCAAAGCCTTCCTTGCCTCCAAGCCTGTTGTCCACCCCCCTGACTACACCTTGCCCTTCCATCTGCAAATCGACGCTAGTGGTGTCGGAGTTGGGGCTGTGCTCCTACAACCTGACCCAACCACTGATGTCCTTCACCCTGTGGCATACTACTCCGCCAAGTTGAAAAAACATCAGACCAACTACTCGACCATAGAGAAGGAGGCCCTGGCTCTGGTGTTGGCAATAAAGAAGTTTGAATGTTACCTCCAGTCTTGCCCACAAACAACCCTAGTCTTCACCGACCATAACCCACTCACGTTCATCCAAACCAACAAGACCTCCAACAAGCGAATCCTCTGCTGGGCTCTCCTCACCCAGCCCTATAATCTACAAGTCCGGCACATAAAGGGGGTGGACAACCTGATTGCGGACTCCTTATCCCGAGCTCCAGTGGAAATGCAGCAGCTACTCTCCAGACGCACCAGGTGATCACCTCCTTCGCGCCCGCACTATGGAGGTCTTTGGAGGGGGGGTGTGTTACGAACCCCGCCACCAATTGTCATGATCTACCTACCCAGCACTACGAACCACGCCATCTATTGTCCTGATCTACCTACCCAGCACCACGAGCAACGCCATCTAGGGACGAAACACAAGTATGACTCGTCTTAGTTACCACTCCGGGGTTTCCCTTCTCCATATCCTGGTTGTTGCGTCACCTCCTCCAAGTCTTCTTTGTCAGCTCGAGTTCGAGGAGAGTTCACTACACTCTGGGAAGTGACCACAGGATCACCTATCCTGGAAACCTACGGCACAGTGACTACCTACCGTCTTCTACAATACTCAGCCTTACTCGTCAGCCATCTCAGCTTCGCACTTAAGTAGTAATCTTGTATTGCCTCCCCCACCTCCACCTTGCTTCACATTATTGTATGCTGTATAAATATTGTTACGACCGTGTCGAATTTTTTATATTTTTTTTATATGTAACATGCTCCCATGTTCCATATTATTCCTGTAATGATGTTAAATTTACGACTATATATTCTAGTCACCTTACCCTGTGCTGTTAAGGTTTTAACTGTCATTATTTGTTCAAGCCCATCTTATTTCTTTATTTTGTATTGTAACCAGCATTCTTTGTTCTCTAACGACCATCTGCATCGTTAAACGACCCACCGGCAGGTCGCGTGGCGGGAGCCGACCTTATATATAGGACCCACCAACTGACTTGAGTTAGTACAGTCCTCTTGTCATACAGTCCACATCCTTTGAGTGTTACTTGTTACTTATACTTAATTTATTTGTGTTGTTCCTGTCGCCACCAATGTGGTATATCTATGTGAGTACCTATTTATGTCTCTGTTTGTTTCCATCGGTATTTGCTTAGTTGTATTCAAGTAATTCAGTGTTGTTTCACGTTAGTTAATTTCAGTGATAGTTTTTATATGTTTATGCAGCGTTAACGTAATCCAATGCTTTATTTTTATTCTTTTGATGTTTCGATGTTTAGTATCATTAGTGTCTTAAAAGTTTCGATGGTGAATCAATTTGTTGTGACAGCCTACGAGGCTCTTTATTGTGTTAATATTTAATCAATTAAATTCTTAAAGGTTTACTTTATTTATTTTTATTCTCTTTTAATTTACTTCACTTTTTGTTTGGTTACGCCTAGAACCTGGATATTTAAGTACATTAAGAGACGGCGTAACAATATGTATATACTGTTAATGTTTAGGTTAAGTATGGTTAAGGGTAAATTATAGAAAGCTGAACATTTTGTTAAGGAATTTATGGTACTTTATTATACACAACAAAAACTCGCATCCTTTGTCTACCCTTTTATAGTCCGATTGTCTTTGTTTTTTTGTTGTTGTTGCCTGTTGGGATCTGGGTAGACTTTTAACTATATTCTTAATCCCCAACTCGTAACACAGGGGAGAGAAGCATGGAGGTGGAGTGGAGGCACCAGTGGGGAGGTGGAAAGGAGGCATCAACGGGAAGGTGGAAAGGAGGCAGCACTGGGGAAGTAGAGTGGAGATAATTAAGTTACCCTGTGGGACCAATAAAAGGTGGTGTGAAAGATATGAAATGGAAAAAAAAGTGATGACCGAGTGACCATGAGAATAAACTTGGAAATGACATGGGATGATGTATAATAAAATGTGTGACGTAGGATTTGTGGTAGAAGGACCGGGTGATAATAGGGACGGAGTTTAGAACGAGCGAGAAAAATTACTCTGAAATATACTCGTGTCTGTACACTTAAGAAAATTGTACTTAGATCATTCAAAATACTGTTCACGCTATAACACTGAACTTTAGTGAACATCCTTGTTATGAACGGCAGATATACACGTGATGTCCCTAACTGTGTGCACCAGCAATTATGTCTGTTAAGAAAAAAATCACGTTTTGACGATTTACTCTCATATGTGATGGCGTAAATCTTCATGAATCAATTTCGTATCAGGTATCAACTATATACAAAATTTGGTTATAAATTAATCCTGGAATAAATCCCAAAGTTCAGGTAACATGAAGAAGGAAAAATTAAAACAAAGGAGATGATAAAACTCAGACAGCTAAGAACACGACCTGGGCAAGATCGCTAACCTTATCCTTCAAGCGACGGTGTTACGTTAGCCATGGTTCTGTAGTGAAAGCAGCACACTATGAGACTGAGAACAGTCATACCTCCCCCTCCGACCCTACACGTTAGCCATGGTTCTGTAGTGAAAGCAGCACACTATGAGACCGAGAACAGTCACACCTCCTCCTCCGACCCTACATGGCAGTCTATCTAACCACCTTGACTTCTCATATGAAAGTCCACTTGTTTCCTACCCCCGACACCAACCTACACGACATCCAAAATTAAATTCCACCTGACCACTCACATGACAGTCCCTTGGCAGACCACCAAACGGTCCAACTTAACTCTGACACCCCCCACCCTCATCTGACACTCTCTCTGCCCCCTCCCCTCCTCTCCACTCCCCCTCCTCCAACTCACCTCCACCCCAGAGTCGGGATGGGATGAAAGATCCACTTCTCCCCTAGATAACGTTAAGGTGTTTAATCATCAGGTAAAATATGGTGGGTTGCTAATCTGCAAGTGATTCATTTAACCTTTTAGACTTATTTGCATACCAACATGATAAACTGGAAATAACCTTTTCTCTTGTCTAAATTTAATACTGAAATCCTATTATGTCACGTCAAACATCAAGTCATCCATACAACCCTAATAGGTAAAGGTCTCCAGGTGAAACACTAATTAACTAAAGTACCTTAATGGAGTAACCGGACATGACGGGTTACCGTCATCCCAGCATCTGATTTCAGTACTGAAAAAAAAAACACACAACAGACACAAGACCCGAGACACGGTCCTTCCCATACTAACAATGACTCACTCTACAGCAGGTGCGGGCAACAACATGGAACATTGCTAGACTCTGGACTTAATGATAGAGATTTAATCGTCAAGATGAGAATAATAAGAAAAGAGGGTATATTTACCATTGTTTTTTTCTGCATTCGCCTTGTGTTGTGATATTGCAAGGTGTGGTGACGCTGTGTGTGTGCTGATGATGATAATGAAGCTTTAGTTAGGCAGAGTTTTTGTTCTGTAATCTGGAGGTGAAAAACTGGAGGTACTGTTAGGATTCATAAGGTTGGAATAGTGTGTGTGTGTGTGTGTGTGTGTGTGTGTGTGTGTGTGCGTGTGCGTGCGTGTGTGTGTGTGTGTGTGAGTGAGTGAGCGACATAACCGTCACTGTCTGCAACCAATAATTTACCTTGGTGTTTGTTAAGTCTCGCAATTAATACATACCTGTACATACATATTATTCCCTACATCCAAACTTGAGTATACTTGAGTAATTAGCATATGAAAACTCCACCTTTTATTTAGCTAATATAACCTTCACATAATACAAATTTGTCATCAATTTCAACACAAGCCTCACTTAATTTATCTCACACCACTTTATCAACCAACTTCTATTGTGATCTGGTGACTCATTTAACTCAAATACTAGTGTCTTTACTTAATACACCTTTTCACATATCCGTTGAGACATTGTTACATAACTATTTGACAAATTTCATAACCGGAACAGACCACTTACATGTAAAAATCTTCATCTACAATCCGAAACTAAATTCGGAGCCTTTTAGTGTACTGTAGGGTTCCAGTATCATATATGCAAAAAAGAAACCTCTCCCACAGAATCCGTCGTCGTCCAGCGGCCACGACACTTGCGACCACCAACTGGTTGGCAGAGAACGAGTCTCAATTTGAAGCTAAATTATAATCCCTTGAAATGATGGGATCTGAGATCAAAATTTTTATAAAGAATTTTTTTTTTGGCAATTCTTCCCTACAACCACAAGAATCCAGACAACTTAGTTATCAGAGGTGAAATATAATTTGAAGGTCTATGATAAGCCTTAAATTAGTGGATTCAACGAGTATTATATCCTGAGATAATATAGATCTTTCCGAGGACTCATCCCTGTGAACAGTAATATCTCACGATTATCTTAATTTTACACCTGTGACCACGAGGAGGAGTTCATCTCATTTGCATTTGTGAAAAAATAAATTTGAAGAAATATACGAAGCTCTGAGTCACAAACTCAAAACTTATTCAATCAATCAATCATGCCTTAGGGTTGGCAATCAAGGCTCTCCACTCCAAGGATTTTCAAGCTGCCTTTATCAATCCTGCCAGACTTTGTATCTCTCCGGGGAACCACAACTTATTACATCACGATTGAGAAGAATTTCCCTCAAGACTTCAGAGCCGAGGCCACAAAAATCCAGGACTATAACGAGCAAACAGAATTAAGTCTTAGTACAGAGACGAAGACAACAAGAGGAAAAATATCTTTACACGTGGAGACAAAGCGTAAAGGTTGACCATGGTACAGTAATTGTATTTTCCACACCGGGTAGCGTGAAGAATCAATGACGTGGGGACTTGGCATTATTGTTTCCTAACTTAACCCTCTGAGTACGATGCCAACCCCCCTGAGTACAATGAATTAATCCAGACCCCCCCTATAGAGTACGATTATTTAACACAATGAACAAGATATATTTACCCCTTGAAATAGACCAGTGGGTTAGGTATATCACCAGTTGAGTACAATACCAGCCTCTGAGTACAGTAACTCAACCGAGTAAGGTACCTTAACCGCTTGAGTACGATGACATAACCCTTTGAATGAGATGACCTATTCTTGTGGGTACGTAGACACTGTACTTAGGTGGTTAAGTCACTGTACTCAGGAACAGGTCATCATATAGAAAGGGTTATAACAACGTGATCAAGGGAGTAAGCCATTGTATTCAGAGGATTAAGGATTAAGCCAACGTTCTCAAGGGGCTTAAACAACTGTAAAACTGATCCCATTAATTTGCTAAACGAGAATACGACTGTCGAAAAGTCTGAGATTGCATTGACTTGACTGACTTCAAATTAATATAAGTAATAGAAACCTGACATGACGTTTACAACAAGCCTTACGATAACATTAATGACAAAACCATACCTCACAGCCATGACATAAATCCAAGCCTGGCATCACATTCTAACACACAAAAGAAGAACTCATGTAGCAGAGTGCAGGAATGAAGTGACACGTGTCAACAGAGGACCACACTTACAACCTTCAGGCTCAGGGTAGACTCGTAAATTAATCACAAGACCAACACGCCCGGGGAGGTGTTACCGGGTCCAACACGTCCTCAACCCCCCCCCGCCCTCAGTCAGTGTTTTTCACTTTGTTTACACGAGGAGTCTGCAAGTCTAATGAGTTCCAGTTCTACTAGGTCTTAGTTCTAATGGGTATCAAGTGATAATGAGTCTCAGTTATAGTGATACCCCAGTTGTAATAATCCCCAGTTATAATGATAGGTCTCTGTTCTAATGGCCCTCATTTATAACGGGTCCCAGTTATAATGGACCCCCAGTTATAAGAGGCCTCACTAATCCTGGGCCTCACTCAGGGCTGGATTAACCATTAAGCAAAATAAGCACGTGCTTAGGGCACCAAAAGAGGGGGGCACCACAGGTTTTTCTTTTGAAGGTATTATGCCTTCTAGTGACCAGATCATATTTGCGATAAAACCTAATAGGCTAGTGTAAAACCGCCGTATAAAATTGGTGAAAAATATTTATCCCATTTTGTTCGTTAACTATGTTTTGTAAGGGTTTTAAACCAAGAAAACTGTGCTCCTTTTTTTTTTAAGGACACGTTGCCCAATGGAAATGGCTTTATTTTATACACGTTCAAGAACGTTCCTGAACGTCTGAAATTGTCTAAGTTCGTTCCCTCGCTTCTCAGCCCTCACTCAGGCTCTTGCAGTATCAAGGAAATGTGTCTATTTTAATAATAATAATAATAATAATAATAATAATTAACGGTTTATTGAAAGAGCTTGGCAGCCAGAAGGCTGAAAATATACAGTGACATATTTGGGGAATGGGTTACGAATTACAAATAATATACAAGTAACATAAGTGACACAAATAAGACATATAATAACTTAGATGGGGATCAGCTCAAACTACAGTTCATTTCAACATAGTGACAGTGTAAGGAGCAGTGTTTACTGGTGAATACACTGATTTATTACATGTTATTGATAATTTTTGCAATGGTTTGGGACTGGGCTGTTCTTGCTTGTTCTCCGGATGCGACCTGCGTGGGCTGGATGCGGTTGTGGTGGTCCGAACAGCAATTCTTTCCGGACATGGGATCTCAAGGTGAGGAGCCGGTGTCGGGGATGGTGTAGAAGCTTCTTACCAAATTTGCAGATGAGGTCGTGGTGATGGTCAGTGAGAGTCGAAAGGGTCAGTGTGTTGAGCGCTTCTTGATATGTGGAGTAGGAAGGGGAGAGAATAATCTTGCATGCCCTCTTTTGCACTTTTTCTAGGTGTTTACGTTGTGTGGCATTTAGGGAGGAAGACCAGGTGGGGGAGGCATAGGTGAGCTGGATTGAGGTGGATTGTGTGAAGTAACAAGTGAGTTTCTGAATTTCTCATTAATTAAATTACTTTATATTTACAAAATAAAGAGGTAGATATTTTAACTATATTAATATATTGTGTTACTAAATTAAGAGCAGTAACTCTAGGCCTAGTTGTTATAATAAATAAGGTTAAATCAAAACTGTCTAATTTCAGTGATTTTTATAATTATCAAATGTTGAAAAACTTCAACTCCTTGTTTTTATTTCTTAATTGTCTTTAACTGTATTTGTTCTGGTTCTAGTCTAACATCAGTGATGAAAAAATTGTAGGATCTGGCTTGTGGGGTGGCCTGGAAGAAACCTGAATTTTTTTATCTTATATTTCAACATCAGTATTCATTGAGTCTTAATCATGGTCTTAATATCTTGTCAGTTAAGCAATGGGAGGGCCGAGGGGGCACCATTGTTGGGCTGTGCTTTGGGCATCAATTGGCCTTAATCCGGCCCTGGCCTCACTTGTACGTAATGGGACCCAATCACAATAGCGTTCCAGTTCTAAGAGGCATCAGTCCTAGTAAATACCACTTCTAATGGGTTCCAGACCAAAAAGTCCCTAACCTAATCTAACCTAACCTGAGGATCGATACCAGAGGTTAAGTTAGGTTAAGGCTTAGTTGGGGCCAATCTGGCTAGGGTCCATTTAGAAATGAAATCCATCAGAACTAAGACCCATTAGAGTTGGGGCCCATTAATACTGGGACCCATTAGAGTTGGGGCCCATTAATACTGGGACCCATTAGAGATGGGATTAATACTGGGACCCATTAGAGATGGGACCCATTTATTCTGGGACCCATTAGAGTTGGGGCTCACTAATACTGGGACCCATTAGAGATGGGGCTCATTTATACTGGGCCCCATTAGAGATGAGACCCATTTATACTGGGACCCATTAGAGATGAGACCCATTTATACTGGGACTCATTCGAGTTGGGGCTCACTAATACTGGGACCCATTAGAGATGGGGCTCATTTATACTGGGCCCCATTAGAGATGGGGCTCATTTATACTGGGACCTATTAGAGATGGGGCTCATTTATACTGGGCCCCATTAGAGATGGGACCCATTTATACTGGGACCCATTCGAGTTGGGGCTCACTAATACTGGGACCCATTAGAGATGGGGCTCATTTATACTGGGACCCATTCGAGTTGGGGCTCATTAATACTGGGCCCCATTAGAGATGGGGCTCATTTATACTGGGCCCCATTAGAGATGGGACCCATTTATACTGGGACCCATTCGAGTTGGGGCTCACTAATACTGGGACCTATTAGAGTTGGGACCCATTAGTACTAGGGACTATTACGACTGGGGTCCAGTTAACCAGTCAACAAATAGGCGATAAGTGGATCTTCTGGATAGACTTTCACCAATGAGAAAAAACTTTTGAAAGGAAAGAAAAAGAAAAAAAATCGATAATGAGAAAACACAAGAAGGAAAGATGGAGAAATATAGAAAGAAATGAAAATGAATAATGAATAAAGAACGAATGAGAAAGGGAACAGGAAAAACGAAAGAAAATATGAAAAGGAACGAAATATAAAAGAAAATAATGGACAGAAGACGAGAGGGGGAATACAAAAGGAAAAAGAACGAAAATTAAATAACTAACGAGAAAATAAAAAGAAAAATTAAGAAAAAAACGAGAGAAAGGAAAAGAAAAAATGGATAAAAGAAAGGAAAAACCCGAAGCGAGAAAAACAAACGAATAAAACAATGAATGACAAAAGAAAAAAGAAAGTAAAGAATATACAGATTAAGAGAGAAATATAAAAGAGATAGGAAAAAAATAGTCGCCAAAATATACGACAAAACACAACACAACAGACCGCCCATCCACGCCCTATAACGTCCCTCAAAACTTTGGCCAGACGCGAACTAAACTCGGCCTTGCCACTTTTCCGCGGGGGGTGGTCACACAACTCCAGGGAGGGAGAGAAAGGAAGGGAAGGGAGAGAAAGGAAGGGAGGGGACGGAGAGACTAGAAAGGGAGGGAAGGAAGGAAGGAAGGAAGGAAGGAGGTTGTGAAAAAAAGAGAGGAAGAGAATGAAAAAGAAAGGGGGAGAGAGAAGGAGGGAAGGAGTGGAATTACCGTAAAATTTCCGTGTGTACCTTTATCAGTGTAGTGTAAACTCCTCTATGGGATTTCACTTAATCAGGAAAGCAAAAATTTGGTGAAGGTAATATACGAAGGATTATGTAAGTGTGTCTTATGTATTTCAGGTGGCGGTCATTTTGAAAAGAGATATAAACGAACTCTCCATCAGTAGACTTTTTGTGTGTGATTATACTTATTGTCGGTCATTTTCAACTGAGACACAAATCAAGCACTATGGGAGTTTTAGTACAATTTATGTTATGATTATAGCGGTTATCTGTCATTCTGATATGCGATAAAACTCGAGCGCTACAAAGAACTCGAAATGATTTTGTGGTGTGGTTGAGTAGTTGTCGGATATTTTGGAACCGAAATAAAAATAAATAAACGTAGTGCAAGTTTGAAATGATGTTATTGGTCTGAATATTAAAGTTTTTGTCAATTTTTACCTGAAAAAACAATAACAACAACATACACTTGTGGTGAATATGAATAAAAAAGAAACAGTAAAGGTATTAGTGTTGAGTAGAGGCTGGTAACGACCACACGAGGCCCGACCATCACGGGACAATACTGTGTTAAGCCACTACAACGACACTCAACATTTGATACAAACTACGACTGATAAAACTACCAACTATTCTAACACACACACACACACACACACACACGATTATACAAATACCGCATTTTTATTTCTTTATTTTCTTTCTTTCTTTATTTTCTTTATTTATTTAAGTCTCCCTTATGAATAATATTACAACAGTCTTCGCCACGCACTTCGTCTCCACCAGAATCTCAACACCACATAGTCAACTGGCACAATCTACCATCATCAAGTTGTGTGTTGATGATCACAGAAAGACGCCCACAAGAGGTCACAGGGGCATTGACAGCATAGAGTTATAACAGCCAATTCCCGGATTGATTGAAGATGAAAAGAATCAGAACAGACCTCGTGTGCGATGTCTATATTTGGATAGAATCATCGGGGAGAGTGGTGCCGCAAACGATCTGGAATTTATAGACCTATAAATAGCACACGGCTGCGTTAAAATTGCTATGAATTCGGAAAACACACGAAATGTGGCGCGTTTGGCGGTCTGGATTGAACACCGTTTATTAGAACACGTTTACAAAATGCAAAAATTCTGAATTTGTATGGCGTAGCCGAATTTGTACCCGTGAGAAGGTAGGTGGGTGGGGGAGGCAGGTGAGAGGGTACGTAAGTGGGTGGGAGGGTAGGTAGGTGGGTGGGTGGCCAGGTGAGAGGGTAGGTAGGTGGGTGGGAGGGTAGGTAGGTGGGTGGGAGGAGTAGGTAGGTGGGTGGGTTGGCCAGGTGGGAGGTAGGTAGGTGGGTGGGTGGGTGGGTGGGTGGCCAGGTGAGAGGGTAGGTAGGTGGGTGCAGGAGGGGTAGGTAGGTGGGTGGGAGGGTAGGTAGGTGGGTGGGAGGGTAGGTAGGTGGGTGGGAGGGAGGGTAGGTGGGTGCAGGAGGGTAGGTAGGTGGGCGGGTGAGGGGGTAGGTAGGTGGGTGGGAGGAGGTGGGTGGGTGGGTGGGAGGGTGCAGGTAGGTGGAGTTGGAGGGGAGGATGGGATGGGCAGGTGGGTGGGGAGGGTGTGGAGTGGGTGGGAGGGAGGGGTAGGTAGGTGGGTGGGTGGCCAGGTGGGAGGGTTGGTGGGTGGGTGTAGGTGGTGGGAGTAGGTGGTGGGTGGGAGGGAGTAGGTAGGTGGGTGGGAGGGTAGGTAGGTGGAGTGGGAGGTAAGTAGGTAGGTGGGTGGGAGGGTAGGTAGGTGGGTGGGAGGGTTAGGTGGGTGGGAGGGAGGGTAGGTGGGTGGGAGGGTAGGTGGGTGGGAGGGTAGGTAGGTGGGTGGGAGGGTTAGATAGGTGGGTGGGAGGGTAGGTGGGTGGGAGGGTAGTTAGGTGGGTGGGTGGGTAGCCAGGTGAGAGGGTGGGTGGGAGGGTGGGAGGGTCTGTCTGTCTGTCTGGGGAACTATCTCGCCACCAGCCAAACTCTAAATTATTTCTTCCTCTCCAACTAATTTTGTTTTTGCCTTTTGTACATTTTGCAAAA
This sequence comes from Homarus americanus, assembly GCF_018991925.1. Lineage (NCBI taxonomy): Eukaryota > Metazoa > Arthropoda > Malacostraca > Decapoda > Nephropidae > Homarus > Homarus americanus. The sequence continues at coordinate 24,889 of NW_024724513.1, forward strand.
AAGTGAACAAAATCGCTAAAGAAAAAGACTTATCGTGGAAGGAAGGAGGAGTCTGATGGCCAAGAGATGCAAATGATCATTGATTCCGGTGCAGACTGAGTTGAATTGCTTTGTTCGATAAATCTCTTCAATAGTTAGGAAAAAAATTGTAAAAATTCAATGTTGAAAAGATGGAATAACCTGACGGCACCAACTCCCTCCCCTTCCCTTCCTCTCTCTCTCTCATACCCCTCCCTTCCTTTACCCCACCCCTTCCCTCCCATTGTCCTACCATTCCTCCCCTGTTGGCCCTCCTATTAGAGAAAGAAAACAATATATTTTTTTTGGAAGGGGTAACTGTCATAAAAAGTTGTGTTCCTTGTTGATGTGTGTGTGTGTGTGTGTGTGGGATGCAGAGAGCAGGAAAGAAGTGAAAGGAAAAGTACGGTTGGAGGGGAAGGAAGAGGTAAAGTGTTAAGAGTGAGACGTGTGGAATAATTGAGAGAGAGAGAGAGAGAGAGAGAGAGAGAGAGAGAGACACTAAACACATACAAAAAAAGAAATGAAAACATAATAATACAAAAATAAATTGTCATAGTCGAAGGTGCAGTCATCGATATAAAGTACTCGGTCTACTAATTCTGAACTATTGACAGAAAAATACGAGACAAATAAGCCGACAAATTGAGCCATTAAAGGTCTCTCATGAACTTCTGCCGCTACAGTAGGAATAAACACTAGTAATTGATATACTGGTAAAATAAAACCCCCACACACAGACCACCGAACTAAAAGCTTCCGGCGATAAATAAATTAATATATCAGGTAATTTAGATAAAATTTCGATAAAGTGATAATTTATATACATTTTTATATATTTTTTTTTAATTTAAACTTGACTGCAAATAAGAACTATCATATAAATAATCACACTGTAAAATATAAATAAATAGCATAATTATTAACTTAATATTTTTTAACTTTGCCCTAAACTTTACAAGGGAACTTTACCGGGTACAACTGGACGGTCTCCTACGCTACATGACTCTGAACACACGAGAGAACTAAACACATAACTCACGATTCTTCTTCATATGTGTATTGTGTTTTATATATTCATTTATTGTCTTATTCTCTCTATGTTCAAAATATTCACTGGGGGTAAAAATAACAGCACGGATACAACACACTAATAACTAATCCTGTTTTTTTTTAGCACGAAAGAACCATCATGGCCGGCACTGTATACTAAAAATCACCCACTTTCCCCAGATGCAAAGTTAGGTACCAATTCACAGATGGGTGAACTGGGAATCCACTAAGTGCAAGCCAATAATCCTAGGAATATGAAGCGAGAATTGTATCTACTCAGCCACAGCACACCTCTGGTCGGCAATAATCCGCTAAAAAAAGTCTTTTATCTTTACATAGAGGGAACATAATGATGTACAACTCGTGTCAAACGCTGCATTAGGTTACGTCCTATAGTTTAGTACAGTAAAATAAAAAAAACCTTGAACAGAGGAGCGACGGTCAGCTGAAAGTGAACCAAGTCGATGTGCCATTGTAGTTTGATGTCCACCCTCACTACGCACGACCAGAATCTACATAATACTCAATAAACAACGACTAGACACGAGGCCTGTTAGAGGGGTTATTCTTTACTCTTAAATCTATCAAAAGCTCGAGATTAGCAAGACCCAGAGAGGGCGAGGAGAAGACTACGAAGAGGTTAAGGGTGAAAAGGGCTGGAGGAACTGTAAAGAGAGAGAGAGAGAGAGAGAGAGAGAGAGAGAGAGAGAGAGGCGACCTGGGTTAAGGACTAAGGAAAGGAAGTGAGAGGGATAAGGGAAAGAAAGGGCTGAGTGAAGGGGAAACAGGGCCGTGGAAAAGGGGTAAAATGAGGAGTGAGAGAAAGGCTACAGGAGAAAGTGAGGCCTGAGAAGAGGGGTTAGAGTAAGGGCTGGGGAAAGGGCTAGAGTGAGGATGGAGAGAGGGACAAGTCATATCTATAGAGAGGTTTTGGAGAGGGTTATGGAGAGTGCTGAGGAAGTAAGGGGGGCTAGTATTGAGGGCTAGACTGATGGGGGAGAGGGGAGAGGGCTAGGGAGAGGGTTAGAGAGGGGAGAGGGCTAGGGAGAGTGTTAGAGAGGGGAAATGGCTAGGGAGAGGGTTAGAGAGGGGGAGAGGCTTCAGGGCGCTAGTGGTGGTCGCTACGATGAGGCTCCGTGGATATTTGTCGTGTGTTTCAGGACGAGAAATTGCAGAGACCTACCACCAGCTGACGGAGGCGTTGAGGCTTGTGTACGGAGGAGGAGGAGAAACGGAAGATAGAATAAGAGGTGGAGAAACAGATGATGGAGCAGGAGGAGAAACAGAAAATGTAAGAGGAGGAGGAAGATCAGCGGCAAGAGCAGTATGAGGAAGAGGGGGAAGATTTGGTGGAACGAGAAGGAAGACAGGATGGAGACAAGAGGCAAAAAATGAGTTAGAGAATTGATAACTGGAGAGAAAACAAAATTAACAGGCGCAAGATAGAGGGAAGAGGAGAAAGAATAAAAAGAAAGGGAGAAAAATATTGAACGTCGTAAAAATGAAATATAAAAAAACAAACAAGAGAGAAATAGAATAAAAGATGAAAGGAGAAGAACGAGGAGAGGCAGAAAAAGTGAAGAAAAAAACACAGAGATAGAGGGAAACAAGGAAAAAATAGAGAAGGAAAAATCAGAGAAAAGAAAAACAATAACTGAGGAAAAGAACAAAAATGAGGAAAAAAAGAGAGAAAGAAAGATAGAAAAACAGATTTATATGGGATTTTTTTTTTTGGGGGGGGGAGGAAAGGGAAGGGAAGGTTCCAAGTTTCATTGAATTGTTCCTAATGTGAGTAAGCCAATCCCACATATTTAATGGCGTTTGTAACAATTTGTCTCAGATCAAGCACCTGGAGAGTTTAATTTTGTTAATCTTTTGTTTTCTTTCATTTTTTCTTTCGCCCTTCTTACTGCTTTCTTCGTATTTTCTTTTTCTCTCTCTGATATCTACCTATGTTGCTCTTCCTGTCTACCTGTGCATCTCTCTCTCTCTCTCACTCAAGACCGGTTCTCATTATAACCACTGAGAATATTACCAGAAAGTGTTTGAATGTTTACTGTTTTTCTTCGTTTTTTTTTTTACTGACAGCTTTTAACGTTAACCGAGTGACCCAGTAACGCTAACACACACGCACACACACACACAAAACACACACACACAGACACACACACACACACACACCAGTGCTCACGTTCATGACATTGACCCATTCTAAACTGCTCACACACGAAAGTTCAATATATGTCCTGTACTTTACATTCCAACGCTTCAATGGTTTTGTAGGTTATGGTCTACGCTGCAGTATAAAATATTAATTATGTACTTGCATGGGTGGAGAGAGAGAGAGAGAGAGAGAGAGAGAGAGAGAGAGTATATGACCCAAATATACGGAAAAGACTCCATAAAAAAATATAGATATTATATATACATTTTAGGAAACCATTAACTGAAGCAAAAAAAATAATTGACAAGACGTTTAACATTCACGATTTACTAGCAAGAAATATGTGTTGAAAATTACAGATTATACAGACATAAATAACTGTATGAACTGGGGACAAGTTTGAGAATGTTTTGTGAGGAAGAAAAGTACAAATTGGGGAAAAAACAGCTTTGATATGAATAAATTACTGGATAAACGTAAATGGGAAAAACGCGTTTTTAACTAGGAAAAAATGAAAGAATGGAAGGAAATTAATGTAAATATAACGTGAATAACCAAGAATGAAGAGTAGAAGGATATTATTAGATGTAAAATATGTATAACCAGGAAAGAAAAAAATAAAGAAAAAATAATAAAAAATAGTGAGTAACCGACGGAGAAAAAATTAATGAATAAAAATTGAAGACAAAACATATATAAAAAAAATAAAAAATAGCATATAAAATAAAATAAAATAAATACGAATATATATCAGAATAAACTGAAACAAACTGATGTGAAAAATAGATATCACGAGGAATAATTTTTAAATAAACCCGAGAAAAAAAAGTTGTTCCATGAAACCTTTGAGAAAAATTAATTGATTTCCATAACTGCTAGTGGTACTATGTGAGTTCAGAACGTCATAGCTACACAAGTTAAAATTCAGAACTGATATTCACATATAATTTAGATTTTTTTTTAGGTTACACTCAGTCATTTCTCCTAAAATAACTATGCTGAGAGAGAGAGGAAAAAAAAGCTGAGTGTGTGTGTGTGGTGGGATGACGGATTGAACTAGCGACCCTCAGGTCAAGAGACAAGAGCCGTACCCACTCGACACCACACCTCAACTAACTAATCAATCTACACCTATCGTAGCCTATCTAACCTAACAGAAAATCTTACTTTACCAGAGAGTGGGACGGACACAAGTTGACATCACGGTCGTGTATGAACCAATCAGCGACCAGCTTTACCCACATACGAGTGGATCTTGTACGCAACAAGCCCGACTCAGGTTATAAAGCCAATAAAGAGTAACACTCTATTAGCACAGCTCACTTCAGATGCCATTAAACCTCGACCTCATAGCTGTAGGAGGACCTATCGAACCAATGAAGTTTTTCGCTGTTGATCACTGTTTATCTTCCTCCCCTTCTCCCTCTGCTTGACTAAAGGAGTCACTCACCTACTTCCATGGTCAGTTGGTCACTCACACGTGTAGATAGTCCAGTCAGTGCGGTTTGTAAGGTACGCGGTCACTCATACGAGCCCTTGATCATGTTGGTATTGTCTACGGTCACTCACTCAGTCATTTATACTTTCCTTCTCGTTATTTATGTCCCTCCTCCTCTTCCTCCTCAGCCTCTTCTTCCTCCTCTTCGTCCTCTTCTTCGTCCTCCTCCTCCTCTTCTTCATCTTCCTCCTCCTCAAACATGAGTTATGTGAGGATGTAAAGTCCTGGACACACACACACACACACACACACACACACACACACACACAC